>NC_092794.1:12282446-12297623 GCF_918797505.1 Bemisia tabaci | reverse complement strand
CGATCGATGAATCCCTATCTCGACAATGCTTTTTATCGAACAAGGTCTTTCGATAACGAATCAACAATCGAACCGCAGACATACGCACATCACCGCGGTATTCAAAATAATTGTCAACTTCGAATCCACATCTCCGCGATGAGAGCATTATACTTGTCGCACCTAGAGTTCGACTCATTAGCCCCTCTAGTCTCCGCTGTCGATACTTAAACCCGAATTTTCTATCATCTCACGTATAGCGTGGTATAACTTTTTTCCGATCATACAACGTTGATACTGTGGTATACAACAGGGTGACGTCATAGAATGGATGCTTAGAGTGATGACACTCAATCGTATTCCCCCGGATGGATAGGCAACCCGCTACGAATTTATGGGAGAACCTCGGTCCTCCTCCTGTGTATAATTCCTAGTAGAGCGGGTAAGGTCGCTAGCTGGGTGGGGTGACGACACATAATGGATGCTTCGCATGACGTCACGTAAAATGATGCAGGTCATTGGTCAAACGTATTTACCCGAATGGTTGTACTGTGTATGATTGCTAATAGAGCAGATATCGTCACGGTAAAGGACTCATGGCACATGAAAAACCCTGTGAAGATAGGTTTTTGCAGATTTTTTGCAACGTCTGCTCCTTCAAATTTCCCGCCTAATTCACAGGCAAATTGTTGACTCTAACATATCATGCTTCGCTCGGGTGGGTAGGTAGCCCATAAGGATTAAACGGTTGTGGTTTAAAAAAGCTAATGGTAGCCCCTTCACGTTTAGGCAACCCGCAACAGTAAACACGGATGCCATACACCGTATCACTAATCCATACCCGAGCCGGGTTAAACCATATTTTTCCCGCCCATTTCCTCAACTTTGTTACCTTCGATCTTTTAATATTTCGGGAAATTCATTCACCGTTGTACGGGGTGATTTATTTACACGGCTCTGGTGTCAAAAAAAAGTCTGAGGAAATCGTTTGCTGGTCCTTCATTTTTGAAAATGTCAACCCGGCCCCTCGCTTAATTTTTTTTCAATGTTGTCTTGGTGTGACGTCACAGCACGTAAAGACGGCTATCATTTTATACAGTTTAATACACTCTCGAAAATTTTCCCGCTCAATTTTACATCATTGATGCTACATCACCAGTAAATTAATCCCGATAGGTATACCAACCCGCTAGTGACCTCACACCATGGTTGTAAGATCAGGCATCTTAAAATATTACAGACTTTCCCGCAAATTTTTCAACAATACCCCTCGATTAATCACGATTTTCCTGCTCAGACTGTCAACGTGGGTGATGGTAGGCAACCCGCAACAGTCGCTAGTGACGTCACACCATGGTTGCAAAATCATCCTAAAATAATCAACATTTTTCTGCACAATTTTACAACACTGGTAACGATAGGTAGGCAACCCGCAACAGTCGCTAGTGACGTCACACCATGGTTGCAAAATCATCCTAAAATAATCAACATTTTTCTGCACAATTTTACAACACTGGTAACGATAGGTAGGCAACCCGCAACAGTCGCTAGTGACGTCACACCCGGGTCACGTGACATAGGTCCCGTCTTAAAGGTCAAGTGCCGAAACGATAGGTAGGCAACCCGCAACCAGTCGCCAGTGATCTCACACCGGGGTCACGTAGCTCCCGTCTTAAAGGTCAAATTTGTGCCATATCCCTATATATACACTACTTTTATTCAGGATGTTATAAAGAATTCCCCATCTACATTTCAAAATCCGGTTTCCTGACGCGAGTCGATGGAAGTCGCCCTATTGAAAGCTTTGCCTCCATGGAATAAAAGTCAATTTTTCAGGGAACGGTCACGAACACGACAATATTTACGCTGCTGCTAAAATGAACTTCATCCTTCCCGTTTCAATTGTAATAATTTATTTCACTGCCAAAAATACACAGAAATAATGTGAATAATTCAACTAAAAAACACAAAAAGGGGCTACAAAAACAACAAAACACAAAGTCCTGGACGTTTCGGGGTGGTTTCAACCCCCTCCTCCACCAGGGAACAAATATAAATAAACATATCATAGAAATAAAAATCCTTAGACCCTCGTTTTGTGATGACAAAAAAAGATTTCTTGTGCTTTTTAGTTTATCTCACTGCTAAAGAGATTAAAAAATAAAATAAAGCATGGTATTAAAACAATGTTGGTATAACTTACAATATGATTCGTATCACATATAAACATTGTGCGATCATTGTTTGACACCTACGAGTCACTGATCACCCTTTAAACGAGTAAATATAAATTCGCCCACTAATCAAACCCCTGACGAAAAAAAAAAATAAATAATGCAAGAGGCAGACTGGCACGGTACGGAAGGGGAAGGGGAGAGAAAATCAAGAATTGTGTCTTGCGTAAATTCCGGGCGGCACCCCACCCCCATCCAGAAACTCCACCTTTACATGAAAGACACACAGAACCGATGTAACAGCGTCTGTAGACAGTGCCATCGGGTGATTCGATATTAACACTTTTTGATTAGACGGGTACCCCCAGATTTCTTGAATTACATTCCTTCCCTTCCCTCCCCACTTTGTTGTAAGCTTTGATAAATTGATACGGTGAGGAAGGAGGCAGGTTTTTTTTACCCCGCAGTCTCCCACTGCAGCACATCGGGGTGGAACTTTTGACAGCTAAAAGTCCAATGGAGTGATGGGACATGACGTTATGAAATTAATATCGCAACGAGAGGGGAACTCGGCGTGCGGGTGAGGGCAACTTGCCGATGTTGTTCTTGTCCAATGTTCGCAACTCCCTTGGTTTCTAATTCGATTCGGTTCCTTTCGTTTCTTGAACAGATCGCGCGCAATCTACTGCGTGTCAATCTTCCGCACAGGGTGCGCATGAAGTACGCAAGTGAATGGAGGAGCGATATGATTGGACCATTACAGAGGGTAACAATTAAACTCTGCGTGGACCGCAAGTTTAGGTCAATGATCTCTGAAGTGTTCAGTCGAGCAATCTGACATATCTCGTTGCTGCGAGTTCGGATAACATCTCCGTAACTTCTAGTTTTTCATTGAAGTAGATACAGATGTGACATCATTCCTCGAAGTTTTTGCAGAATTTGAAATCCGACGTACTTCAGATGTAAGAACGAAGTTTCAGATGTGTGTCAACCTCAGCAGCTGCCTTGAGTGTTAGATGCTCTGTTCAAAAATTCAAAGATCCTATGACAAGAACTTCGGCGTCCCACGAACCGAAGTTTTTTGTCGTGTGAGAGCGTAAAATTAAGCACGCAAGGTCAGATATGTTTTACGCAATGGCGCATTCAACATGTTTTAATGGTCGAAATCACCATGAATGGAGAAATTACGGATAATTTACATTAAAATCAGTGAAGTCAAACTTCACACCGACAAAAAAAAAACAAAAACCGAGGCAAGCTAAATCGGCCACTGGAAGAAACCAAATCGCCGGGTAAATGATTGACATTTTCTTTCCTGAAAATCTACATCCCCCTTACCCGCACGGTATCGCTAATGTTGGTGAAGAAAATTCGGCTCGCTAATTGGAAGGTGAATATCATGCGTCCAAAAGCATTTTCCACTCATTGAATCTTTTTGGCTAAATTCAGCTTTTTTCCTCCCTCAGACCCACGACTTTTTTTCAGTTCTTTTAGGTCTTGAGTTCCTCAGGTCCAGGTCCAGTATTCTTGTAAGTCTTGGCGAGGGGAAAAAAGCACACGAAGTTTTGTTCAATAACGATGAAGCGCAAATCTGCATCGGCATTACCCACTACACGTGGTTGGGTATTTTTTTTACCACCGATGCGCCATATCCATTATGAATACTGATTTCTTTTCTGCTTCGTGGATGCCCGCTCACATATTTGATCATCTTGAGGAGAGGTTAAGATCGGAATTAGGTCGGGTTCAATACGTAATATCCTCTTAGCCGGGAAGCCGAGAAAATAGCGGAAGGGTTGCTCGAGGGAGGAAAAGGCTAGAGGGGAGTATCAACTATAAATTTCGAGCGTGATACAGGGCGTAAAATTTAGCTGATATGGCGGTAGATCTGTGATGATGTCATTTGCAGAAGACGCGGCGCGGAAGATTTCCCTAGGCTGCCGTTCATCATGGAAATAACTCCTTTACCGCGAGAATCGCACCTTGACTCTGTTGATGTGTAATTTAAATTCCAGCTAATTGCTAAGTTTACTGTGCTCGTGGAACCTTTATATGTTCAAAATTTATCAGCGACTAGACCCGTTGTGACTATAACATTAATAGGAAACTACGATAGTCCTCACCCATGGAGACGAATTTTTTGTACGTGATTTTTGTCTAACTTTGACATAGTTTTCTGCAGCAGTAATGAATGCTTTCATAGTTTCAGACTTTTCGATTTTGGTTTATATGAAATGCCTGTAATTTATTGTGGACTTCTGCCACAGAACCGTAAGTGTATACATATAACAATTACATAAATCGTGTACAGTAAATTATGTAGTAAGTCTATTAGTTCACAATTTAGTGCAGCGTTTAACCTAAAAACACAGTTAGAATGTTAACAGCAACGTTTAGGTGGGTTCATCAACGAGATTGCGATCGTTTCTTGTTTAAAATTTGGTCAAATAAATTGATCAAATAATTTGGTGAAAATAAATCGGATCAACTAATTTGATCGAATAATTTGGTCAAATAAATCGATCAAATAATTTGGCTCAAAATAATTTGAGTCAAATAATTGGGGTCCAAATATTGGTCACTAAGCTAGTCTATGCGTGCGTTTTTCAAAAATAATTTTTTAATGGTTTAATACAGGTCGCGAAAGCGTGCCCAGAACGTGCTAGTTTATGCTGATATTCAATCCAAAATTTACGAGTTCTATGAATATCCTCAGGATGCTGTAGACGATGCTTAACTAAACGCAAACATAATTTCGATTTGACCATCGAATGCGATATATCTCTTTCGGCTTTAATTCAGGTAAAGAGATTCTATACAATAGCTACTAATAGATAATATACTTCCATCTTGTTTCCACAAAGAGTGAAAAAACAAAATCTAATACATAATTATTTATATAGCAACATTTTTAACTTCCAAGAATCTGTAGAACCGTGGGCCAGCAAAGGGGTAACCCTCCCCCCCCCCCCCCCCCCGTGGGAATTTTGAAGATGGTGATTTTCTTGAAGCTCTCAACTAGTAGAATAAGATTTTCTTGTCTACGCGAAAATTTTATCGTGGTGGAGGGGGGGGGAGTAGGCCCCCCCTAAACCCCCCAAAATTGCTCAGAATTCCGACTTTTCCGCGAATTTTCCCACTTTTACCCGAAAAGGCTTGATTTTAGGGCAAAACTTCACATAACCATTCTGAAAGCTCGTAAAATTTCTGGTCTAGAAAGTCTTAAGTGACTTTGACCAGGACCCGGTTCCCAAAATGGGGGGCTTAAAATGTCAAAATATCTCAATTTTCCGCGAAAATGACCGTTTCGCCGCGATTTCTCGCCAATAACGCGAAGAAGGTTGTATTATCGTAAAATCGTTTACCCTATAATAACAGAGCATTAATTTTCATTCTAAGGCGCCTAACCCCTCGTGGGGGGAGGGGGCCCCCCAGCAGTACCCACCCTATAAAAACCGTCATCAAGATCAGAAGGGAAACCTAGCTGCAGTCAAGTAAGTTAGGGAGAATTTTTAAGGATTTGACGGGATACGTAATTAAATTCAGGGAACGTAGTGATTACTATCTTATTTTGTGGAAGAAATGACTCGAAACTGAAATCGAGGGAGGAGTTTTATTCATAATTGACGGAAATGTACATACTAAGCTTATGTCAACATTTTTGAAACGTTTGGAGAATAGGCTTAAAGTGTATTGGATCGTTTGCCAAAGTATTCAATCATTCATTTGGTCACAGCCAGATACTGCAGTGAACTCTGATTGACGAATAGTTATCAAGATAGTTCGACTCGGAAAAAAGCAAAATTATTTGAATGTTTGCTTCTTAATGGTTTGATTTTTATTGAGTTTGCAAGATGAAGTCAACTTTCACACCGTCAGCGGAGGTAAACTGGCTAGACCCATCTCCATCCCTTAAATATACTTTTCCCAGTGAGTATATTGGGTGTATTTCTTTCGGTTCCATTCAGTTAAGAATAGATCGATAGGTTGGCTCTTGTTTTTACACTTGCCTAAATTAATTTTCAAACTACGGGGTATTTTGGTTGGGGGTCCATTCGTAAAAAAGTATCCCTTAATCCCCCCCCCCCATAATCGCTTAATGTTTTTGATGAATTTATCACTGCAGTTTCTGTCTGTGACCAAATGAATGATTGAATACTTTGGCAAACGATCCAATACACTTTAAGCCTATTCTCCAAACGTTTCAAAAATGTTGACATAAGCTTAAGTATGTACATTTCCGTCAATTATGAATAAACTCCCCTCAGTTTCAGTCATTTCCAAAAAATAAAATAGTATCTCTACGTTCCCTGATTTAATTACGTATCCCTTCAAATCTTAAAATTCTCCTACTGCAGCTAGGTTTCCCCGTCCCTCCTATTATTAAGTAAGTAACGTTTATAAATTACCCCTCCCCCACCCTTTTTTAATGTTGGCTGGGGAGGCTAAGATGTCTAACACCCCCCCCCCCTCCCTTCTTCAAATTATATTAGTGTGAGCGTGACAATGACACGCCCTGAAAGTCGCCTTTTAGAGTATGGAATTTTCGCGTTTAATTAAATTTTTTCGTGATTATTTATTTGGGGGAGGGGGAGGGGGTGGGAGAGGGGGGGGGAGGTAAACCCCTCTCCCCTCCCCCCCCCCTCGTTAAATTATGTTAGTGTAAGCGTGTCAATGACAAGCCCTGAAGTCGTCTTATAAAGTGGAATTTTCGCGTTTAATTAACGTTTTTCGTGATTATTTTTTGGGGGGAGGGGGAGGGGGAGGGAGGAGGATGTACCTCCCTCCCCCCTGTCACCCCCCACAAGAATCCACATTGATGTTCTCTCAGAACAAACGCTACTTGTTTTCATTTTGCCGCCCATTTTTGCGCATAACGCTACTTCAAGGAAGCGGCCAATCTTGACGGTTTTTATAGGGTGGGTACTGCTGGGGGGCCCCCCTCCCCCCCACGAGGGGTTAGGCCGCCCTTAGAATGAAAAATTAATGCTCTGTTATTATAGGGGTAAACGATTTTACGATAATACCAACCTTCTTCGCGTTATTGGCGAGAAATCGCGGCGAAACGGTCATTTTCGCGGAAAATTGAGATATTTTGACATTTTAAGCCCCCCCATTTTGGGGGACCGCGGGTCCTGGTCAAAGTCACTTAAGACTTTTCTAGACCAGAATTTCACGAGCTTTCAGAATGGTTATGTGAAGTTTTGCCCTAAAATCAAGCCTTTTCGGGTAAAAGTGGGAAAATTCGCGGAAAAGTCGGAATTCTGAGCAATTTTGGGGGGTTTAGGGGGGGCCTACTCCCCCCCACCACGATAAAATTCGCGTAGACAAGGAAAATCTTATTCTACTAGTTGAGAGCTTCAAGAAAATCACCATCTTCAAAATTCCCACGGGGGGGGGGGGGGAGGGTTACCCCTTGCTGGCCCACGGGTCTTACTGATTCCTCCTCGGAAGTAAACAAACATCGCTTCGCCTATTTCAATTAAATTATGCTTAATTACGAGTGTTCGTTTTTCACTCTTTGTGGAAACAAAGATGCGACAGTGTATTAGCATACTTCAGTCGACTTTCTATTGGTATAGAATCACTCTCACCCTGTACAAATAAATTAAAAATAAAAAAATCCAAAAAATATAAAAACCCCAACAAAAAAATTAATAAAAAATAAAATAAATTACAAGCCGAAAGAGAGCTAATATCGCATTCGACTGGTCAAATCGAACTATAATGTTTGCGTTTTGGTCTCACTTGGGCTTTAATTTAGGATTTTTCGGATCGAGACTTTTTCACCTGTAGACCGCTGAGGTCTGCTCGCACTTCTCGCGATACACGGACATCTCATGTTTTCACAAAGAACACCGAAAAGGCAAAAATCTTTCTATTTTAGTAATTTTTGTTATATATCTTAATATCTAATTTGAAATAATAGAATGAAATTGTGAATCAAATTTACTGTACTAATTGCGAGGGGCGTTGGTTCATTTGAAAGGTGTTGTTCTCAATGCTTCGGGAAAACTATAAATTATTTTCTGGGGTTCGTCCCCGATTTTTAAATCCCTAAAAACTCATAAATTGGATGAGGGGAAGTGGGGGTTTTTTGTTTTTTGTTTTTCGGAAAAGTTTTGTTGCTACGCATCTTACTTTACTGTTTGCTGTCTTTTTATCAGCTGTTTTCGTTCAACAATCATCATTAAGTGAGGTTACTTCCAACACTCAACTGCCATCAACTTACATTTTTCTTTTCCCGCGTTTTTTTTTTTACGGTTTTTCATGATTGGTTCCATCTTTTTCCTATTGCCAATTTTTCCTCATTAAGTCAATAACCTCCAAGTTTTTTTTCTCATTTCCGATCAGAACTTTTCACGCTGTTTCTTTTCAATGTGTATAAATATGTTTATTATTAATTTCCATTTTCATTTCATCCTTTTTCTTCTGGTTTATTTTTTTTAATTTAAATATTGAACTTTTCAGTTATGATTTTGTTAAAATAATAATAATTTTTACTAATTTTAATTTTAAATTTAACAGTTGTTATGAGTGAAATTTTCAATGACCGAGGCGGTCGTCCTCCAAAACGTGGTCGCGTTTTCCAGAATTCTTCGCATGTTCGTTTAGTGAAGCAAGAACTTAACTCTGTTATTAGTATAGAAAATCAAAGTTTCAGTTCTTCATTTCGGAAGTATAAAATTGATGATCAGAACTTTGATGAAAATTTTGTTACCAAATTTTCAGTCGGTTCAATGAATATAATTTGTCATCATTGTGATGCTCGCCATTTTCAGGGTGAAATGTCCAATGGTCATTTTAATAACTGCTGCCAAAATGGCTTAATTTCTTTACCGAGTATTCGGACAAATACCGATTTGAAATCATTATTTTTATATTCTCCAAATTTCATAAAGCATATCAGAAATTATAATATCGCTGTTGCTTTTGCCTCTTTCTCTGCAAATCGAATTGATATTCCGGGTGATGGACCTTATTGCTTTAAAGTTCAAGGATCCATATATAGGTAAGTTTATTTAATATTTACCGTTACGTAACGTACTTTTTTCAGTTTCTCAGTCCGTCCCTCCCTCCTTCCCACCCCTTAACGCATCCGGAATGCAGCTGCATTCCGGATGTTTGGAGGAATTGAGTTCCGGAATTGAGTTGAACTCTGAAAAAGCAGATATATTGCGTAAAGCTTCGTTAATCTTAATAGATGAAGCATCAATCATTCCCGCTGCCTCTATGGAATGCATAGACAAACTCCTCAGGAATATAATGAAAAATGAATCAAAGCATCTGGAACACGCCCCCTTCGGTGGCAAAGTTATATTATTTAGCGGCGATTTCAGACAAGTTTAACCAGTCGTGCCTTAAGGTAACAAAACACAAATACTATTAAATATATACTACTAGATATATACTATCCATATATTTATTCCTCTTTCTTTAAATAGATGTTACAGGTATTATTGGTGAGATAGAAGAAGAACAAAACTTACAAACAAAAACTGGAACCATGAAAAAAAGAACAGCAAAAATTAAAGACTCAAAGGGCAACGGGGTAAGAAAAAAGAAAAATTATTAAGTAGCGCAATTGTGGAATGGGAAACGGGGCGGAGAGTCTAAACACCAAAAAAACACCACTGACAATTAACAAACGACAAAAAAATTGAAAAATTACATTTCAAAAGCAGCAGAGAGAGGATTTTCTATTAAAAGAAAAAATTAAATGAAATTAAATAAGTTTAAACGATTGGATATGAAAGCTTGGAATACTGATAAAAATGTTACTTGACAAAAAAAAAGAAACATTATTAAATCATATTTTAACATTTTCCAGATTGACATAATCCTGTGGAACGAAGCTACCAATGAAATTGAATACGAAGACTTGGGAAAAACCATTTTTATCAAACAAGTTAAGCTAGGAACATACATGGGTAATAAAAAACTGACTTATATGTGGAATAGTAAGATAACGAAACAAGAAAAAGATAACATACCAGCAAATACGGAAACCAGAAAGCAGACTGAACATGGAAAAAACGAAGAAGAAAAAGGGGAAAAATTAGATGAAGTTAAAACAGGAGCAGAAAAAGAAGAAGAACCAGAAGGAACAGCTACTGAAGAAGAAAAAGGAAGAAGCAAAAAAAGAAAAGACAAAAGGAGGAAAGAAGAAGAACAAAGTTGTAGGAAATATAGGAAAAAAGCAGGACAGAAATGGCAAAAGAAGAATCAACAATTTAATCGAAAAAAAAGCAAAGTATTCAAAAATAAAAAAAGATCTTCTTTAAAATTAGTTTGAAAACAAATGTAAAACCTAAAAAATAATTTTGTATGAAGATTAAAACAAAATTTTAGTTTAAAGTTTACTAAATAAAATTACAATTTTTGAAAACATTTGTTATATTTATTCTCTCAAAAAAATAATTAGACCCGATTCAAAGCCAAAAACAGAAAATTAAATTGAAAATAAATACAAAAGGAAAAACATGTGAAAGTGAAAAGTGTTACAGGACAACTAAGGGGCTGCGACGCAGCCCCTACGCCCCTAGTCCATATTTATTCACATCCCTGGGATGACGATCTCTTTATTATGCTCTTGTCTTCCAATTCATAAAAAATAGAAAATTACCGTAATTAGCGATTTTCTATGTTTACAATAAGCTGACGGTTATTTACTGGATGATATGGGTATTTTTTGTGTAATATCATGAGAGCACACTATCACAAAAACTTGGAATAATACGGAGTGCATATCACATCGGAAGCTTTTTTTGCCCAGGAAATCCCCAGTGACATAAATTAAGAGTTCATTCCACACATTCATACCGGCGGGCTGATCATTGAAATAAATAAACAAAGTTATAGACAGAGAGGGCAAGGGGAAAATTGAGAAATCCTATTCGTTCAAACGGGTGGTTGTGTGTAGAGTAAGATGGAAAATGGTTGACTAACTATAGGGTCTCTCGTGGGTTACCGTTTATTTACTTAAACTCCACTTGTCCATTATTGCAACCCACCACCCTTCCTCCAATAGGATCGCTCCATTTTCTTCTTCGCCTTCATTGTTTATAGCTTTATCCATCAAATCTCAATTTTAATAATCAGCTCGCAGAGTGATATGCATTCCAGATTTTACTCCTATATTTTTAACGATGTTTTCATGAGACAGATCAAAAAATGTGAAGCAAAGAGCCAAGAGCTAACCGAACTCCGACGAGTGCAGATTTATAGACTGCAGAATGATAATCTCATCCCTTTCTTCCACGAACAGAGACGAATCCGTAAAAATGTGTAATTTTTCACATTTATCAACATCTGCAGATCCATTTGTATATGATTGATGATGTTTAATCACTCGCGGCAATGCCTCCCTCCCGGACTTCACTTGGGGGGGGGGGAGGGGGTTACTTTGCTGTGTGGAGCAAAAACAGCTTAACTTAAATGCAATTTCTGTGTAGATTTGCGCTTTTAGCTTTACTTTAGTGTCAGAGAGCCAAGAAGGTCTTACCATTCTTTCTGTGAACTTGAATACCGACTGAATTCTGATACTTTTTTATCAGAACTTACGCTTGCTACTCACGAAATATTGAGCGGTATTACGTACGTGACTGGTAAAAGTTCAACTTGCTAATTGTCTGACAAAGTTTCATTCTAATTTTTGGGTAGTGAGATTCTAAAAATTAGTCTCTGCGTTCACTTTTAATTCGAGTATTACGGTGCTTTGATTGTTTATATTTTTCCTGCAATCTATCTCTCCGATTTGTTGACGTTTTTTTTACTTTTTTTTCTTCAATGCCCACTAACTTTTATCATGGAACTTTCACTAGCTTGCTTAAAGTTTCTGTGTATCCCGATTTATTAAAGTTATAAACCATATATGCTAAAATATTTCTCCTGTTCTCAAGTTTAGCTTGTTTTCTCGATCATAACCCATATTATTGATAAACATGTGTAACGTCAGTGAACCTGAAGTCTATGAAAACTGTTGAAATTCAGGTGGTGACTACTAAGCCTTGGGACGAGTCAATTTTCTCTTGGACACTGCATCCATCAATTGGAGCCATCTAGACATTTTTACTAATAGGGCAGATGATATTATGATATATAAAGTCTGAGGTTTTAGATTACAATTACGAGGTTTTAAAGGATAGAATCACAATACAATAACTGAAACATTAAAAACTATCCCCAATCTCTACAAAGTATAGAACAAAAATTAAAGAAAATACATTGATTGTCAGATTTCCATTACGCATCAAAGATGATAAATTAAACGCAAAAGATAAATCATAAAAAAATACGACGGTAAGAAAAGATTTTACAAAACGAATTAAAATAGTCATTTCAAATTCCGTACGCGATAATCTCAGCTTAAAGTAGAATTAACTTGAACTATACAATTTTCAATTTGAGTGACATGAAAACTTAGAGGATAAATGGTGGAAATCAAACACTAAAGCGCACGGCACGCTGCACTTTCACCGAGAGAGATATGAATCACGCAGGTTTAGAGGCGCTGTCCGCCTTCAATTAGGTGTATAGGCAAGAATGCATCCGTAGAGTTAAAATAGTTGCCTATTCGCCCTAGTACGCAAGTCCCCGTTTCCCACAGAAACAGCTTCCGCTATTGACTTTGGGTGAAGCATTTTGTTCGGGGAGGCTAACCCTTTGCCATGAGAGGGAATTTGGCCGAAATATATGATGTTCTCTCGTATTCTTTTACAAAATTGCGCGGCCATATTAAATCACTCAGAATCGCAAAATAAACTCCATAGTCCAATCGATAAAATTAACAAAAAATACATTAACAAAACCCCATGTCTCGGTTTGCAATATTAGAAAACTTCCTCTCGTAATTAAGTTAATTATTCATCTACTGTATGAAACGAGGAAATAGACCTTTCACGATGACTTGAAATTTGAGCTATTTTTCTTTCTTTTTTAAAACATTCCCTCCGTAAATTCCATGTGAAACATTCGTCGGTTTTTCCTCGGAAAACAATTTTGCGACACGAAAGAAATTTGTTGTTTTTGCCGCACAGAACTTCGCCATTTTGGAAAAATTGATTGCTTTTCGAGGTTTCTGGTGGAACCGATTACTCCCATCCAATTTTTGACCTACCTCCTGAGGTGCGTCGAAAAATTTTGGATTTGGCAGACACCGGTTGCCAACACAGTAAATGTGTCATCCAATAATTTTTCTAGTTGCACTAGGCTCTTCCAAATGTCCAAAATTTCTCTTGTGCAATTTTGTTACGTTTCTACGGATCGGGGTGTTTCCTTGGAAATTTTACAACCATCTAGTGCGACTCTCACACACCCTCACCTTCACAAAAAAACATAAATAAAATAAAATAAAAAAATAGGATTTTGTCGAAAAGTCAACGAAATCCACCTCGCAAAACTTCGCCTTTGGTTAACTTTCTTGACCAGATCGCCAGCGTTTGCTTTGCATAGGTAAAAAAAGCTCCACTGAAGTCGAGAACTATACTCAAAGCTTTGATGAATTTTGGCCAAAGTTTGCATCGATCCACTTTTGATCCACCTCGCGAGGTCACCATTGCTGCCAGTATGGAAACCAAAGGTTATGGGCGCACCGTCGCGTTGCGTTGTCCGGAGGGAAGTTCGTTTAGGTGTAACGGAGGTTGCAGTAGTGCTGTGCCAAGGAAGAACACCGTATAAACCTTCAGGCGTTGCCAAATTTCTTTTGATAAAACACGAATTTCTTGGTAGACTCATGAATGTTTTCCTTGCAATTTTTCAGATAATTTTTGTTCGCAATTCCTCGCAAGTCCCCGAAAATTTCAATGAAAAAAATTCCAATCTAACCTCAAAAATAAACATTTTATTGAAGGAAATGTGGCAACTCTCGAATGTTCATACGGCGTTTCTTCCTTAGCCACGGCGGAGTTTAAGTCAAAAACTGAAACAAATCCACTCAGAGAAATTCGACTTATAAAGTATTTCTGAGTGTCCAATCTTGAAGGACCCATGTCGTAAAATTCGAAAAAGGTGACCATCTCAACTTGGCATCGGTAATGGGGGGGGTGGGGGGGGGGGTGTTGGGAGTTTCGCGACGCGCGACGATGACAAAACACGACTCATCATTCCGCATCCGCGCAGCGACACGAGCACAACCGGGTGAGCGGCGTCTGGTTGAGTGGTGGATTGTGAATTATTTATAAAAAAAGAAGGTTATTTGCTTCAGAGCGCGGGCGGCGGGGCGGTGGGCGATCGCCGAGGCGAGATTTATAAGCGTGCGCTTCAAGCAAGCGCGGAATCACCTGGCTACCCGTGTTAGGGAAAAGTGGGAAAAACGCCGCATGATCTTTCCCAATGTTGCCAAATTTTTACCCACACGGAGATAAAAAACTTCAGTGCGGGGGACCCGGAGTTTAGGTCATATGTTATCTCTGAAGTTTTTCGGATTGAGATCTGAACAACTTTTAGGCCCCAGCTGCTGAGGTTTTGAATCACACATCTGAAACTTCAGTTCTTACTCTGAAGTAACTTCGGTTCTCACATCCGAAAAAACTTCGGTGCTCACATCTGAAGTACTTCAGATGTTTAGAACTGAAGTTTTCAGATGTGTTGATCCGAACCTCGACACAGCTAGACCAAAGTGTTCAGATGCTCAAATCCGAAAACTTCAGAGATCCATATGACAAACTTTGGGTCCCACGCAGAGGTTTTTTTTCTCCGTGCATTACAGAAGTCGGATATCATAACCCCATAAATGTTAAATGACACCATCATCGACCTACCTTTTTTTCAGGCACTATACTGGGTCTTTCTTAATTGTTATTTTTGTTTTTTTATTTCCTACATCTTTCTGAACACTTGACAAAGAGTTACTTGTTTATCTTGGAGATTCGATTTCTGACTCAAAATTTTCCTAAATATTGACATAAGAAATTCAATAAAAATTGACATTCAAAGAGGGCATAGGCGTACCTAGGTCATTTTGCTACTGTGCGTCCATGAAAGAGGCTTGAAAAGTTCGAAAATCAATATTTTTTGAAAATCC
>NC_092794.1:12262446-12277446 GCF_918797505.1 Bemisia tabaci | reverse complement strand
ACGTAAAAAAATTAATAAAAACTGTTCAGTAAAATTTTTTCCTATGTTGCCAAATTTCCAAGGTTCTCAAGATGCTTGCTACAGGCCAAATATACCGAAGAACAGAAAATGCGTGGAGAAAGTGTCCCACGATCCACATGAATGTCATAATTCACCTCCTGGAACCTCCGACGTGATGATTAATCCAATTTTTGGCATTTTTGACGCTTCAGGACGATTTTTCTCGAAAATTTGGCAACGTAGGGAAAAGATACAAATCACATTCCTATGTATTTTTTTACGTTCTTTCCGAAATTGTACACGGTTTCTAGATTAAATTAAGTTTCACACACGTAAACTTGAAAAAACCCCTAAAAATTGGTGAAAATTGGCAACAATGGACCGTTAGGCCTTTTAAAATTCACAGGAAGCCATTTTTATGGCCAGATATAAAAAGTACGTAGAAAAATACATATAGTACACACCCATGGAGGGTGACTAAGGTCGAAAAACATTCAAAAGAGCTGCCTTCAAGTATAAAAAGGCCGCTAAAATCGACATCTCGGTCAATTTTCACATCGTGGGAATCCAGGTACAACTATGATATTTTAGTATGTTGTATGGATGGATAAGAGCTGTTATCTGGTACAGTATGAAAAATGTACTCCACTTTCTTGAACCTTAGACGCGGCGATTTATCGATTTTTTGCCGTTTTTGACACTTTGGGGCCAATTTTCTCGGAAATTTGGCAACATAGGAAAAAATTTTACTGAACAGTTTTTATTAATTTTTTTACGTACTTTTCAAAAATGTACACAGTTTTTGGATTAAATTGAGTTTTGAATGTGTTAAATGGGAAAAACCCCTAAAAATGGGCCAAAAATGGCAACAATGGGCCATAAGGCCCCTTAAAATTTATCGGAGGCCTTTAAAAAGGCCAGAAACGAAAAGTACGCAAAAAAATACATAAGAATCATGTGCTGGAAGAGTGATAACAGTCGAAAAAGTCGACGAAAATAATTGTTTTTCGATTCCAGGATTTTGGGTTTGAGGCGCTGCTGCGCCCTTGCATGGGCTCCGGTCGGTCTAATATTTGGCACAGAGTCTACCTAAGACTAGTACTTTGAAAATATGAAACATTTAGCAAAATCCAGGTGGGCCGGAAAAGGCCCAAAACGCAACTCCCTCCTTTCCTTTGATAAAATGTTTATTTTTTGAGGCAAGTTGTGAATATTTTCCTTAAAATTTTCAGTAACTGTAGGTCAAACTTGCGAACAATATTAGGTATATGAAAATTGCAAGAAAAAGTATTCAAAATTTCCCACAGTAAGTTCGGTTTATCGAAGGAAACTTGGCAACGTCTGAAGACTCATAAGGCGTTTTTCTCTTAGCGCCGCATTATAAAAGAGGACAGACGTATTTGCCCCAAAAATCGACGTATATTCGTCTACTTTGTGAATATTTTGGTCTGCGCTACAGAATTTCAGCTCCCGACGTCTAAAGGCACCACGCGAAACGTCAAACTCGACGCGCAATCTTACAAGCGAGGTCCCGTTCGACGTTTCTTATTTTTCCACTAAGTAACGTCGTACAGATGGGCTCCTTAGATATACATGATGCAATATTATGACCCTAGTGCAGTGCTTGCCCTAGTTTCTTAGCGCTGTCCAATTGGACCGAGTTTATCAGAAGGGAACCAACCCACATCTTCGAAAAAATTGAGTCAGCAGGTCAAAGTTTATTTTTTACACCAAGCTTTATGCATTAATAAAACTTCAAACCTCTTTTTCTCAGTTTCAAATTAATGTTGGTTGATTCCCTTCTGATGAGCTCCGGTCCAACTAATCCTTGATTTTTTCAGATACGCTGAAATAACCAGGAGTAAAATCCTGAAAAAACTCGTGAGGTTTTGAAAACTAGTGTTTTATAAAACAATTCCGCAACATCCGAATGTTCATACGGCGCACAGTGGATCGAGTCAATCAGAGAGGTCGGACATGAAATTTTTGACTAAGACTGCAAATTTTGATGTTAAATTTCGTCACATTTTAATTTTTAAGGGGTGCTTCTAGAAGAAAATTTCACGCGGAAACCGATGGAACCACTTTTAAAATCTCAGAATTTTGTGTAAATGGAGTTATAAGCTTTTAAAGTTTCCAAATTTTGTCCGACCTCTCCCATTAACTCGATCCACAGTGCGGCGTTTCTCCCTGGTGCAGTATGGAGTTCCGTTCGGGGAAAATTAAGAGTATTCTCACTCTATCTGTGGAAAGCAAGGTTTTGTCAATTTACACGCACTAGCATGTGTAAACAAAAAAGAGAGGACAAAAAACAGAATACGCCCGAAGAATCCCCCGAAAAAAATGTGGATTGAAATGAGTGCGTCCACTAATCCATCGGCCCAACAGAGCTACAAAACAGAATAATGAATAAATGTGTGTGTGACTCTTCGTAGAATAAAAGAGCTTTCAGTAAGAAATAAAAAACTCAAAATTAAGTTATTGATGCTGCCAGTATCAGAGGCATCAGCTTGATTACATAGTTGTCGCATTGCAAAGTGGCAGATTAAATCTAATCCTTTCCAAGACTGTTGTGACGTACCTGCTACAATATTAAAAGTACGTAGACACAATGAAATGAGAAGAATTTCAGCTGAGTCTGGACACGGACTTTTTTTAAAAATGGCCTGTAAGAAATAGTAGAGATAGAGAGAAGAACAGCATATAACAATGCCCCATGAACATTTTGGGATTAAAATTGTTAAAAAAAGAGCTTTTTTTTTAAAAGAGCATTTCTTCTGGTTTTTTGCTTTGCCATATTATTTTATCTGATCCAATCTATCATCATTTTAAAATTTTTTGATTAAAACATTTTTCGACCACTTATTTTACCTTGGTCTTTTCCTTCTTTTACTCTTAACCTCCGTTAATTTTTTTTCAATGAGGAAAAAATGTTCGGAAAAACCGAGATATATCGGCGATTTTTCTCCTTGGAGGGGGGGGGGGGGGAGCATAGGGAGCATTTTTTTGGAGGGTGCAAAACCTGCGTTTTGAATCACCAGAGGGTGCGGGTTGAAGGGAGTCAGAAAAATTCAAATTTATGCCTTACACTGGTAAAAAAAAACCTCTTAGACCAATGCCGCATTGCATTGACTTAAGAGTGCAGTTTCTTGTCGCCGGATTTAAGAGTCTTGAACTCTTGTTTCAAGCGGATTTTGCATTGATTCAAGCGGATTTTGCATTGAAACAAGAATCCAGACTCTTAAATCCGGCGACAAGAAACTGCACTCTTGAACCAAGAGGTTTTTTTTTACCAGCGTACGTATTTCATTAATGGCCCCATAGGTCTTTTTTTAAAACTCTCAGTGTAGGCACGGCTGGTTCGCCGAACGCTATCCAATTTTTCGATGATTTATTTCGTTCGGCGACCCAAAAAAACATGTTAACCGCACATTGATCCTCGGGGCAATCCATCATGAGACCAGGTTCGTGTCCGTGATTTCTGCGTAAAATCAATGCGGAGTCATTCATTACGCCGCGACCGAGGTGACAGGATGGTAAAATTGAAAGTAGAGCCATAAGTACGGAGAAATATTGCGTTCAGTCACGCAACGCCCGCTTCGGTCGCTGTGACTTTTAATGGGGTGTTGACCTGTGTAGCAGGAAACGGAACGAGGTTGTTAAAAGCTCATAAGAAACCCGGTCGGAAGTATGCATCATCAATCGTTTTACCGCTTACAATCAGATTACCCCGCCCCTTCCCACGATTCGTTAACTTTCAAAATTTTTGTGGATTTATTTACCGTCGAAAGAATCAAATCCTTCATGGAAAACAATGCTGCCGTTACCCGGAATTCAGTGGCGTGGCGTGCTTTGCGATATATCGATTGTTATGCCATTTAAACCTATAGAAAAGGATCGATAGACAGGGTGTTCGCAGCGAACGCCTTAATAATCGATTCTTTACCATAGGTTTAAATGGCATAACAATCGATATATCGCAATTTACGCCACCCACTGAATTCCAAATTCTGGAACACCTGCAGTTCCTCGGAATCCTCAGAATTCCCAGAATTTTATTGAAATTTCGGGTTTTTTTGTCAGTTTGACCGATTATTTGATCAAATTTTATGATTTTCTTTATCAACTTTGACGAACTTCATAGTTAAGTACGGGTGTTCTTTCGGAATTTCTTTTCCGGAACTTTTGAAGAATCGGAATTTTTCTCAGAGCTTCTGGAAATCGGAATGAACACCGGGAACCCCGGAATCTTAGGTAAACAAAAATGACAGCAACATTGGAAATTGATGCTGGAGGGTTTTGTTACGCTAAAAAGATGGAAGGCAAATTGGACGCGTACACGGTAAGAAAAAGCAATCGACATTTTATGTTAATATGGAAAGTGGAGCACAAAGGAGCCTGAACGTGTTGTTCATCTGCGAGTGACATTGGGAGAGACATCAATGCACTAGTTCAGCAGGACACTATCATCACAGTATCATCACTATCACTATCATCATCCGCAAATGTCTCAGAGTACCCAACCCACGATCTGGGTCAAAACAAAGTAACTTGGGCTGAAAAAAATTAACTTGAAGCAGCCCAAAGTGACCATAAGCACAGAAATTTTCAAATGTACATTTAAGCAGAATCAGCCCGCATTAACTGCGAGTCAGGTTTATTCAGCGAAAGAAAAGTGTATGATACATTTTTATGATAGGTATTTGTTGATAATTGAATGACCCGCGCTATTTGAATCAAAACGAACAGTTACGTCTTTACAGTCGTAAGGAAAAGGAAAAACTTCCCTGCAAGAACATACGACGAGCTTGAAGGACAAGGCGCGAAAGTGCAGTATTTACTGTTTCGAGAAATACGTGTTTATAGTTTCAAAATTACATGGAGCTTCATGGCGGAAAAAACGTTCTAACTCACTTTTTGATGCTTAAAAGTTGGATTTTACCTGTGAATTTCTCGCAGAGTATATTCCACGACTACTTTTAGTTTAAATTATTAATATCTCAATTTTATCAAAAACTGCACTTATGCGCCTTGTCCATCAGGCCTTACACACGGGTCAAAGTGACCCAGAATTGCTGTTTGAGAGGTGGGCTTGGAAAAAAAATTCACTCGGGGCGGGAAAATTTTTGGTTTGAAAAGCTCTTGTATGCCCAATTGCCCAGAGGCATACAACAATAAGGCTTTTGGTGGTTCGCCTGCCAGAGCACAGGTGTCGAGGACCAAAATTAAGAAAATTTCAATTATTTTCATCAATCGTTGACCCTTGTTTGGTGAACTAGCGGGTATGCAGACAATACGTCTACAGAAAAAAGGGCTACAGTAAAAAGGGCTACCTTTTTTAGTCTACACTCAAAACGTCTACATTAAAATGCCTACTGAAATTATGTCTACAGTCAAATATGTCTACACTATTAAAATGTCTACGGTTTGTTTGCCCACTTGGAAAATGTCAAAGTATTTATGATGGCCACTAAAAATATATAAAATATATTTATAAAATAAAAAAAAAAAATATATAAATAAAATATACATGTTGGATGTTTATAGGATCAAGTATTCGCGAAATGTGACTCACAATTCTTTACGCATCAGCTTCTGCAGCATCCACACCTCGTCCTGTCTTTGGGGATACACTTTCAAATAAGATTCTTATTAGACGACATAAATACGTACTTTGACATTTTTGGAGTAGGCAGTCAAACCAAAGACATTTTAAAACCGTAGACATATTTTACTATAGACATTATTTTAATAGGCATTTTTATGTAGACATTTTGACTGTTGACGAAAAAAGGTAGCCCTTTTTTGTAGCCCTTATTCTTGTAGACCTACAGTCCGTAAACCAACTAGCGTCAATTTTAATTTCAGACTTAATGATGAAGTTCTCCGATCGTTTTCATCATGATTTCAATTATAATTTTGATTGAAAATATCAAAAATTCGATTTATTCTTGATGCTTCATACCGATGGCTAAAGTGCGAAACCCCGTATCTCTGATTGCGACGTCGCAGACCTCCTGTCACAACCTTTTTTCACTTTGGAAAACCAGTCAACTTAATTTCTTGAAACTCTCCTTGATAATTCTTCTCTGTTAGAAGATTATTCCGTAGAAATTTCAAGCTATACCGTTGAATTTTCTCTCCTCGAAAAAATAAAATAGGAGCAGAGGTTTTTAGGCACCGCGATGGAAATACGTGCTTTTGCACTTTAGCCATCGCGATATGGCCATGACTTTATTCACAGATGTTTTAAAGGACAAAAAGGGCAGGCACTATGCTACATATTTATGTCTATGTACGCACATATTTACACCCGTTATTATTTTTTGACTATATTTGCTTTTTTTGGAGGCAACTGTGCAAATTAAGCGGGTAACGCAAACAACATTCGTGCTTTATAAATCGTAACTTTAATTATATTCACAGTGATTCGATGTGCGAGCGATGCTTCAGTCTTTTGTAGCTCGTCAGCATTATTAAACCTCATCCTCAGATTTCGTGTCTTCTTCTGTGTGACTGTGCAGTTCTCTTTCCCTTTGAGCAGGATCAACCGAAGACTATCTGTGTGGTCTATACAGTTCTCTTTCCCTTTGAGCAGGATCAACCGAAGACTATCTGTGTGGCTGTACAGTTCTCTTTCCCTTTGAGCAGGATCAACCGAAGACTATCATGAAGCATTCTACATCAGTCTGCCTTCTTCTCTCGCTTCTCTACATCGGAGGCAGGGACGCCTTCCAAGTTGCTCTATTCCAAGAGAGCAATCTCATGAAGATGTTTAAAGGATCGAAATGTTTCGATTTACCTAAAAAGTGGCAGAAGATTGCCGTTGCTGCCTCCACCGTCCCAGAAACTGCGTGTGCCAAAGCATTCCCGGGACTTAACTGCACAGGTGATGGAGTTCCCATAAGGGGCTATGGGCATTTTATGGGAAATGACTATAAAGCAGCCGTTTCACTTGCTGACTGCTGATAGAATATAATGCTGAGATTGTGCGTTCTTTTCCAGCTGTAGATCTTTTTTACAAACCAGTGATGTTTTGATACAAAATTATCAAAGAAAATTATAAAGAGAAAATTACTTGAACCAGATAATACCCTATTGTTGTCTCTCTAGCTCTATATCATTTTCCTGATGTACACAAACCCACAAACCAAATAAGACACACTTCTATTAAGTATCAAATTATTAATCAATTATTAATAGTCCAACTCATGATCCTAAACTACCTAATCAGATAAACTAATATAATCTCTATATACTTCAATAGATAAGAGCTTTAGAATTATCTATAGTTGAAATATGAGTCCAATAGCTTAACATATCTCTAGAAGTAACTTTTAAGTTACATAAAAGTTTCAAGTTTTAAGTTGCGCATTATCTTGCGCAATGTACAATAAATAGGTACCATTTATTAGCTTAGACTCTTACAATACCTTATTATTTAATCCGAGACGCCTAAAGAATCTTATCAATATATTCTTCACAGGCCTGAAAGCGCTAAGGTGAAAAAATCGGATCACAGCAATGTCTATTCGCTCATGTAGCATTTCCAACCAAGATGTTTCCGTTGGCTTTTTAACGCTATGTCTTAACTTCGTCGCATGTGTGTTTCAACTTCCTTGAATTTTCCTGAGCTGCGACCTGAATGCACAAAGTTGCGACTACCAAAAAATTCGTGGCATCCCATGCAATCGAATTGCGAAATAGTTTCCCAATTTTTCAATGAAATAAAAAAAAAAAAAAAAAAAAGGAGAATTGCAAAACATCATGAATTATCTAAAAATGCCGTACAGTCGCTTTAAAGTAACGAAAACAGTCCTCCCAGTAAAAACAAATCAACTCCTTTAATGGGGGGGGGGGGGGAGTCGTACACATTATAAAGGAAGAGATAAGTCTATCTGCATTGGGAGTTTAAAAAAATCGTATGTAGAACAGTTTAGAGATGATAACGTATGTTATATGTAGCTGGGGAAATTGGAAAGAAACGATGACTGCGAAAAGATTTTAGGCAGTTGAAAGCTTTATGATACATCGATTGATCTGTAATTTAAACCTATGGAAAAGGATCGATAAACAGTGTGTTTCCATCAAACACCATAATGATCGATTCTGTGCTATAGTTTCAAATGGGAAAATATCGGTAATTGATCATTCACGCGAAGTTTCCATTTTCAAAGTTACAGATAGTCATAGGCATTTAACTCCACCAGCTGCAGATAGACCTATTTCACGTGCTGTAATTCTTAGTTTGAGCAACAGTCATGTTTTTCAGCTCTTCATCCTTTATTTATGGTAGGCTTTGGATAGGGAAGTGGCCCTAGAGCGGCTTCAAAACTCCAATCCTACCCGATTCATTCCTGCTACCCGATTATTGGATCTATATCGACACGTAAAGTAGAGAGTTAGTTAGTTATTATAATTTTAAGACATTCAGCGACTCAGGCTATTAACGTCTTTACAGATAATTTTGAAAATAGGAGTATAAACGAAAATTTAGATTTTTTAATTAAGAGAGGTGAAGAGTTTTAGAATTTTGGTGGTAATATTAGGTTCATCGCATGTAAGAGGGTTTGTATTTCTGTTGATTGTAGGGGGGTAGATCTGTGATTGGAGATATCGGAGGGAAGAGCAGTCCATAAGTATGTGTTTGATGGTTAGAGGTGATGAATTGCAGAAGTGGCAGATGGGTTGGTTTTCTTTAGATATGATATGATTGTGAGTGAAAAAAAGTGTGACCTATCCTGAGACGCGCAATTTGGACTTCACATGATCTTGATTTGTGGTTAGATGTTCTTGGATATGGCATGGGGGCTCTACGGAGACGATTCTGTTCACTTGTGCTCCATTCTTGTTCCCACGATTTTGTGATAAGTTCGTAAAGGAGAGACAGCCCTATTTTAAAGCGATTCAATGGACAGCGTATTTTGTGTCGGAACGACATGTTATACATCGTATCAATTAGTTCCATGTTTTTAGCTTCTTGTCATTTTCATTGAATTTTGTGATCGCATTTCTATTGCCACGAGATCACAGAATTTAAAGGCTAAAGGTTAAAAGCTAAAGGTGGTATGGAAAGAAATAAACACTCGGAGGACGCTTTTAGATCACCTTTATGGGCAAGGTATCATACCGAACTGAAACTGAGAAATGAAAAACTGGAGGAATCAAAACTTTACAAAACAGCTGACGCTTTTCGCCAACACGCCCCCTCAAAATTTAACTTGGGGATTAAATTTTGACATTGAAAAATGAAATGTAAATTTGAAATGTAATATTTGACTTTTTTTTTTTTTTTTTTTTTTTTTTTTGGGGGGGGGGGGGTTTAAAAAAAAATTCTTTTTTTTTTTTTTTTTAAAAAAAAATTAAACTTTATCTAATATCTGGGAAGAAAAGAAAATAGATTCAACATTCGTTGCAAGGATGAGGGAAACCCAGATGAAAACCTCATCAAATCTCTCACTCGGTACTGGCTGATTGGAGCCCAAATTCAGCTCTGAATTTCAAGAAGGTCGGAGTTGGTAGAGGCTTCGTGAGCAGATCTGCTGGCTGATCACCTGTGGACAAATGATGAAGGATAATAGTATTTTCTTCAACTTGCTCTCGGGAAAAGTGATATTTAATATCGATGTGTTTCAATCTTTTATGACTAGACGGGTTGTTAGCAATGCTAATACAACCGTTATTATCCTCATAGATAGGGATTGGCCGTTGTATTGCCAAATTTACGCTATGCAGTAATGACTTCAACCAGAGAGCTTCCCTAACCCCTTCAAATAGGGCCATGTATTCTGCCTCTGTAGACGACGGCAGCAACAGATTTCTGTTTCTTTGTATTCCAACTAACGGTGCACACACCAAACAAGTTTGAAGAAAAAACCCAGTGGTACTTTTCCTGTCCGTTGAATCTCCTGCCCAATCAGAATCAACAAATCCACTTAGAATATGCTCATGATCATTATTTCGTTTATACGTAAGTTTCAAAGCACGAGATCCTTTCAAATATCTCAGGACTCGTTTTAAACACTGCCATAGCTCCTTGTTATTTTTACTAGCGAATCGACTCAAAATATTTACTGCAGTGCTTAAATCGGGTCGAGTACTCAGCATTATATACATGAGACATCCAATAAGGCTTTGGCAAGGCGCGTCGCACCTTTCGTCTGAATTGAGAGCTTCGAAGTTTAATTTGCTCGGAAGAGGGTTGCTAATAGGATTGCAATCACTCATGTTGAATTTTTAAGGACTGCGTCAATGTAAGCGCATTGACTCATGGTTATCTCTTCATTACCTCTTTCGAATTTAATTCCCAAGAATAATCGAATGCTGCCTAAATCTACCATGCTAAATTCACTCATTAAATAGCGTTTGAAACTCATCATTGTTTTAAGATCTTTGCAAATTATTACCACGTCATCGACGTAAAGAATAACGTAAATATTTTTGGAAATATCACCCCTATCCAAAAAGTAAATGCAACGGTCCGCAGGTGAAGTTTTGAAATCTACCTTAAGGAGTTTTATTTCAAAAGTTTCAAACCAGCATCGTGCTCCTTGTTTAAGACCGTATAGTGCCTTATTTAGTTTGCAAACGTGATTTTCTTTACTCTCCATCCCTTCTGGTATTCTCATGTAAATTTCCTCTTTTAGAACTCCATTTAAGAATGCAGTTTTGACGTCCATTTGGTGAATTAACAGGTCAAATTGGTTTGCAAAAGCTGTTAAGATTCTAAGACTAGCGATTCGAGCAACTGGCGCAAATGTTTGGTCGTAGTCCTCCGCAAATTTCTGACTATAGCCGCAGGCTACAAGTCTAGCTTTATACTTTACTTTTTCCCCAAATTCATTGTTTTTAATTGCAAATACCCACTTGCATGCAACAATGTTTCTTCCTATGGGCTCTGGCACAATATTCCAGGTTTTATTGATTAATAAAGAATCAATTTCTTCCTGAATAGCTTTTTCCATTTTAATTTGTCGGGGCTTTTCTCGATCTCTTTAATGGAAGAGGGAATGTCACATTCGAGTGATTGAGCACTTAAAATGTACCGAGTTAAATCATCGGTTTCATCATAACTAACATGTGGCAATCCCTTAATTCGTTCACTCCTTCTCAGTTCATGGGGCTTTGAGTCACAGTTTGCTGTAGGTAAATTAACATTCACATCCTTATCATCCATTTTGTCCTTGTTAGAGTTTTCAGGTTTAAAAGGCTCACATGTTTTCTCACACGTTTTGATTTTTCATTTACTCCAGCTCGTTGCTGTGAAACTGATACTTGACCATTATCGAGTTTATGGTTTGCACTATTCCTATCACCATAGGTTTCACCATATTTATCTCGATTTTCTAGAATATTATTCAAATTCAGCACAGGCCTCGAAACCAGGTAATTTGTCTCATTAACAATTACATCTCTAACTTTGACAAATTTTTCGTTTTCTACGTCCCACACTTTATATCCATTTGGTTCATAACCAACTAGAATGGCTTTCCAGGATTTTTCATCAAATTTTCGTTTCCTGGTTTTGTTGTGGACATAGACCGTAGAACCAAAAACTCTCAAAAATTCTATTTTGGGCTTTTTTCCATGCCATGCTTCATACGGAGTCATGCATGCTGATAAAGCTTTGGTAGGAGTCAAGTTTATCAGATACGTAGCTGTTAGGACAGCTTCACCCCAAAATGCAAGATCTAACTTAGCTCCATGAAGCATTGCACGTGCCCGTTCTGTGATACTTCTTACCATTCTTTCAGCCACCCCATTCAACTGAGGCGTTCGTGGAATGGTCGGATGATATGTTATTCCCTTATCTATACAAAACTGTTTCATCTCAGTGGAGAAATATTCGCCACCATTATCTGAGTAGAGAGTAACGAATTTTGAATTAAAATGAGCCTCACTTTTGGCTACAAAATCTTTGAAAGCAGGAAAAACTCCCGATTTTTGTTGAAGCAAGTAAGTTACACAGTAGTGAGTGTATTGATCAACAAATAAAACGAAGTAATTCTGATTATTCAGAATAGTTGGAGGACTAATTGGTCCAGACACATCTGAATGTACTATAAATAACGCTCTATTGACGTGACTTTTATCTTTTATCTTGTGAAATGGTAACCTTGCTTGCTTACCTTTAATACAAGCTTCACAAAAATGTTCACTCACTGCAACATTTTTGATCCTGTCAATATCATCAAACATGTTATGTCTTTTCAACTCTAAAAATTTTCCCTTGCCAATATGTCCTAAGCGTTCATGCCACAGTTTATAAGTAGTATTGCCCATCGCACTATAAACTTGCATGTTTGCATTCTGGGAATTAATCAAAAATGTAATCGAAAATAAATTATGAAAGGGCTTACCCTTGAAAAACACTGTACTTCCCTTTGTAATTTGTACGCCCTTTTGATCGAAGGTGACCGTGAATCCAGCTTCCTGGATTTTCTTCACGGACAATAAATTATGAGGAACTTCAGGGCAGAATAGAACGTCCTCGAGAAGTCCGCTGAACCCGGATTGAGTCGTAACGTTGATATTCCCTTTTTTAAGGGCAGTGATGAAGGCTCCACTCTTTGCGATGGCAATCTTCATTGGAGGATCTAGTGTCACGCTGCTGTTGAAGAATGCATCAGTTTTTGAAATATGGGCCGATGCTCCAGAATCCAGGATCCAGAATCCAGCTTCTTGATTTCCTTGAGATTCACCCGCCATGAAGGCAAAAGCAGAGATATTTGCACTTTCGGGTGAATAGTCATCTTTATCTTTAACTTTCACGCTCTTTAAGTTGGGTCTCGGTGAATTTTGGCTCGATTGATTGCGTCTGTAAATGCAATCCTTGATCACGTGATTTTTACGGCCACAATGGAAACATCCCATTGATTTCTTCTGAAAAGGTTTGAAGTTATTCTTCTTCTTAATGTTCGGATTGAACTTTTGAGAATTGAACTTTGAACCCTTTAGTGGGAACTTTCGTTTTTGGTGGTCCAAGAGGAGGACTTTGGGGCTTGTATCATCATCACCCTTCAGCTTTGTTTCATGATCAAGTAGCCTTGTCTTAACAAAAGCTAATGTCAAGTTGTTTTCTGACAAAGTCTCGATAGCTGTAACGATACCATCATAGCTGCTTGGCAACGTCACTAAAAGGTGAGCCACCTTATCAGATTCGGTCAACGTGGCGCCAGCGGCACTCAGCTCAGTCATCAAATCGTCAAAAACTGTGAAGAATTTCATTAAATCTGACTGTCCTTGGAATTTTAACGCGAGCAACTTCTTTTTAATCGATATTTGCGCGGCCAAACTCTTCCTCTCGTAAATGGCATCTAAACTTAAGAAAATGTCTCGTGCACTTTTTTCGTTGCTAACGAAGTGAATGTGAGAGTCCGCGAGATACTCGAGAATTACATTTTTCGCTTTTAGGTCCGAATCGTCCGAGATTTCACTTGCACCACTTGCAACACTGTTATCGCCCGACGCGGTCTGAGTCGTAACCGTGGTTACCGAGTCTACGGCGGATAAGACTTTTAACTCGGCCAAGACCGCTCGCACTCGCAACTTCCAAATTGAGTATTTGGTACCGTCGAACGGCTTAATATTTCTTTTAGTTTTATGGTCACCACTCATTGTTAATTGGACACTTAATGAAATCACGAATAAAAACTGCACTGCTCTGGGCCCATAACCTAAAGGCTAAAGGTAAAAGCTAAAGGTGGTATGGAAAGAAATAACACTCGGAGGACGCTTTTAGATCACCTTTATGGGCAAGGTATCATACCGAACTGAAACTGAGAAATGAAAAACTGGAGGAATCAAAACTTTACAAAACAGCTGACGCTTTTCGCCAACAGAATTCACTCACCAAATTTGGCAAAGAAATTCAACGCTATGTGTATGGTTTTTTCTATAGGAAAAATATCGCATTCGAGTGCAGTTTCGATGTCAGTATCGAATGCAATATTTTCCATATAAAAAAAATCATGCCTTTATCACGTTGAATTTGTCTTTCAAATTCGGTGAGTGGATTCTTTAGTCACGTGACAACAGAAACACGATCACAAAATTCGATAAAAATGACCAGTAGCTACAAACATAGAATTGATCGATGCGATTTATCGCAAGCCATTTTTACACAAATACGGCATCCATCTAATCACCTTACCCGTTCAATATTTCGCATTCCCATTAGACACTGAGAGGAATAGTTCTGTTCGCAGGGCTCCCCTGCACTTTCTTTGTTATAGAAAAGTACAGAAGTTTCTGTTATGAGGACAGAGTGCTGTGTGCTTACGACCGAAGTTTTGTTCTCACAACAGAAAAGTAGTAAATAAGAGTTAAACAAAGAATGTGCATTAGGAGCCCTGTGAATAAAATGTTTTGTCATCAGCACCGATTATGTTTTGCATGTAGTATACTGTTTTAAATTTTCAATGCTCGGTTTGCTGCATGGAACAGGTAGGTTCTTTTTAAAGGCGTCTTTTGGGAAAAGAGAAGCCCCTGCAAAATCATACGACTTTTAAGCGCTCAGCCGATAGGCAGCGCTTTTTGATTTCGACTTGCCTCTGAGTACTAGTATACTGGTGCTAATGCGTTTAAATGGCGCACCAGCTCATCGATGTGTAGGCTTTTTTTTGGGGGGGGGGGATCCATTTTTAAAATAGATAAAGCTGTGAAAACTGTAGTTTATACTTTAAACGTAATGCGCAGGTAGTTTTGATCGTTTGTCTATAAGAAAATTTCTTAGCGGTAGAGTAATTCTTATCGAAATTGATCGTTGAACTCAAATGAAGCCTAAAAAAAAACGCGCCTGATGAGCTCAACGGTGAGCTCATTTTCGGGAAACAAAAATACGCGTTTACGGTTTCCTTGGTAACCTTTGTTTGTTATCAGCTGATGTTTTATTTCCATTTCCCAGCCAAGTCGACGGAGTTTATACGTCCTTTCTTCATTAAATACATTTACTAACACCTGAGCGCTTTTCTAATACGACAGTATTAGAACCTTCCCGCT
>NC_092794.1:11872165-11891162 GCF_918797505.1 Bemisia tabaci | reverse complement strand
CCAATCCTTCCTTGTTTTGTAAAAAACTTACCATCCAAACTATAATGTTTCTCAGCTTTCAAGACGATGATTTCTCTTCGCTGAAGAACCTATAGCAGCTTTTCATCAATGCAACATGTCTTCTCAAATTGAATTGCTTTTTAAAAAAAATAAATTAGTTTTTACTTCTATTCGCTGTGATTTTACTTCACCCTGTTCGTGTCAAAGAGACCTTAATGCCAAAAAGTGCATGCCTTTGCTTGGAGTTGTATTCTATGAATATTAGATATATAAAATATGAATAATGTAAGAGTGAAATTAAGCAAGCGCAGAGTCTGTTGGTATTGTGTACAGGGTCTCTACTTATGGCTATAATTTCTTCTAAATTGATGGATGATTTGTAACTTTTTCTGTGAAACACTAGAACTCTAAACACTAGTGTTTTTGGTAGGAAAATTAAATTACAGAGCTTCAATTCAAATTGACAGAAATCATTTGTCTCTGCCTACTGAAGTCCCTTTTTCTATGAAAGGTTACTCATTGCGTATTCTCGGACAATTTTAAGAAAACGCGGTTGGAAAGCTATATTGTGGAAAGATGAAAACGGAAATTTTGAACTGCTGCTGGGCAGATATACATTTTATCCAGCCATTGAACGTCACAGCCTCTGTCATAGTAGGAGCTTGTCAGCTTCTTAGGTTTTCCATAATACTTTTTCTCCTCAGTAATCAGGAATTATTTTGTTTTTTCAGGGAATTGCCTAGGAACGATCCATTAAATGATGTAGGCGTAAAATTTAAGGTGATAGAACCATTAAAGTTGCCAGATTACTCGAATTTTGTGGTTTGTAAACTGTGTGGCGAATGTATTAATACAAGTCAAACACCTATGACTGAGCACGAGAAAACTTCTCATGGAATCAAAAGTAAGAAATCTCTTGTAAAAAGTCTGTCATGCGTTTGCGAGTATTGCGGCAAAGTATTTGCAACTCAGCGAAGAGCGACATATCACAGACGCCATGTACATTTGCAAAATACCAAGGATAACGGTGAACCCAAAGAAAAGATATGTGAAGTCTGTGGTGCAGTGTTGCAATCGTCAAAAAAGTTGAGAGAGCACAGAAGGAACAACCACGTAACTGCTCGAAACTTCCAGTGTGTCGTGTGTTTGATGTGTTTTAAATTGAAAGAAACACTCGTCAGTCATCAAAAGAATGCACACAACGTCTTCGTCGGTGAAAAGTATCAACCCTCATTTCATCGACAGGCCCGTCCTTGTACCATATGTGGTGTAGAATTAGCCTCAAACTTTAGTCTGAGGCGCCATTTGTACATCAAGCATGGACAGAAAATTGACGAGAAATTCTCATTCAAAGTAAAAACCTTTGAGTGTGATCACTGCGATCGTACGTTTAATAATAAAATTTCTTTTCTTCGTCATCGAGATAAAGTTCTTGGGGGCCAATTGGAGAAGAAATTCAAGTGTGAATTTTGTCCAAGAGGATTTTTCTGCCATACAGACTTTATTCGTCACTGCCGCACTCATAAACAAGCGATTTCTTGATATTTTAAATGATAGAAATGTATCTTCAAATGTTACCCAAATGCCAGTCATTGTTGTACTAATACTTGTCATTAAAAAACGGACCCAAAAACTTTCAGAGATAAATCCAAAAACAAAAATCCATCAGAGTTTCTAATAGATGTTGCTTGCGCAATTTAATTGTGTTACTCATTTTACTTTATCTGCTAAGAAACTGACTTATTCATTCCAAAAATTTACTCCAGTAAAATTTACTCAGATCCTACAGAAAAGAACTGACTAATAGTTAGTGGACTCAGTTTGTAAAAAAGAGATACTCGAGTTTAATACATCATAAGACTTTCATTTCAGTTTAAAATTTAAGTTTGTATTACTTATTACTTAATATGAATTTAAGATACTATGGAAGCAGTTTTACTCAAATCAGCTCCTACCTCAGCCTGCAGGAAAATTTGGATTTATCTCTTTTTCCAAAGTCCTATCTTATTCTTAGTATGCTTCACTGTCCAAAATCGTCATCCTATTTTTCTTAATCTTTTTTTAAATCGTTAAACAGCAGAAGTACCTTCAAAATTTAATTATGAAGTTCAAAAAGATGACATCTTCATTGTCTTAAACTTTTTTCTCAACTTTTCCCTATGAAGGCTGATATATTAAGTCAAATTCCTCCACAGAAGGGTAGATTTTAGAGTCAATATTGAACGACCTAGATTGATAAAGCATTTCTAGGATAGGGCTTCATTAATCAAGGTATTTTAATAATAATTCATCACCTGCAGGAAAGAGATTTTAGGTTCTAAATACTTCTTTCCTGTAGAAATGAAAAACTCACATCCAGGCGTACAGTCAGATCATTGCATGTTGCTTAAATTCCCCGTATTTTTCAATTATTTAACGAAAAACTGTGCAGTAGGTATAATGCCTCAGAGCTGTCCTTGGAATTCTTCTAGAATACGAACATCAAACACCCAAATTTTTGCGGCAGTTGAAAAATAAAGAAATAAATAAAGATTAAGAAAAATAGAATGTGAAAAAAATCAGGCAGCATGTGTTGTAGTCGGGAAAGTTCTACTCAAAAGTCATCGAAGTAATAGGTGCTAACCGAGGTCACTCTAAAAGGCTGTTTGTATAAACACATAATTCAATCATCAGTAAGTCGGAGATAATCTGTAAGTGATAGCATACATCTTGCTTGATTCTTTCTCAAACATCAACTTGTCAGCTTCTCTTGTTCCCTCATTTCGATATTTGATAGTTGTTGAAATGTTGACGCAACTTTTTGGATGTCCCCTAAATTTCAGTGGAAAAAGGAGCAAAAAGTTGACTAAAAAAAATCAAAATAATAAAAGCTGGTCTAATATTTTCCACCAGACTTCTCAATTGAAGACTTGGTGGTATGATTATACCTCTGTACTATGATCAGATACCTAATAACAGTTAATAGGTAAATTTTGCTTCTCAGTTAGTCGAGGCTTTTATGAGCAAGTTCCTCTATTTTTCGGAAATGACAAGCTGTAAACTGTGAAATATTTTATGGTTTTTTTCACTTTTTCCTTTCATTGTTCTTTTGTGAAATTTTATATTTGTTTTGAAGTAAATAAACTGATGTACAGAGTTTTTCTGAGTGTTCGTGTGGTCCTTTTTTCCAGTTATTAAATACAGTGATTTCATTGCAAAGGTTTCTGTTCATCATCAGATCAGTTGGTTTTTTGGGTGTCTGAAAACTATCAAATGAATGAAATTAACTGCTCCCAAGGTTTTGGTCTTTCTTTTTTAAAGTGTGAGGTACACAAAAGTGACGTGCATAGGTGATGCAGTTTGAGGAAATGCATGTAATTTGACCTTCAGATAAGGCTCCGAAAGGCTACCAATGTGATTTTGGACCAAAATTTTCAATTTATTATATTTCTTTACTCCGTAAAAATATACATTGAGGAAATGGAAATGGAATTTTTGAATTGTTTGCAAATTAAAATTTAGAGTGAATCTTGTGACTCGGGACCAACCACAGATAAAAGGACCTTAGTCAATAAAGTTTCGAAATTAAATTAAGTATTGATACTTACCACGGCATAGAGGCTAGTGTTCTGCGAACACATTGAGACACAAAACACCCAAAAATATACAACCGAACCCGAGCTGAGGTGTTCTGAAATCAGTTTTTCAAAAAACGTAGTCTCAAGGAAAAGCTGATTAAAATTTTATTATTTGCGCAGCGTAGAAACTTACTGGACTGAGATGCAACTTCACGGCCGCTATTAATACAACAATTTCTAAGTCACTTCCAACTCATTTTTTAGAACGTTAGGAAGCTTTTTTTTTACATTCTCGCTCCCCAAGGGTAGAGGAAGTATTTTTTTTAAAATCTGAAAATTAGATTTTTCGACCCATCTCAACAGAATGCGCTCTGCTGAACGTTAACGTAGGCCCTTTTCTCGTGGACGGTTGCATTTTTTAATTTTTTGAAAAAGGCCATCCATCGGCTATAGGACATTTCGTCAACGATTTTCTGTCCGCGCACCTGTTTTTTCCAGTAGTTTACGTCCACGCGTTTTTTCGGCAGGGAAGATTTGGACTGAGTTTAACAGAAAGGAACCAAGCCACATCAGCTATTGCCAAGTTTAACTGGGCAAATAATTTTTTTACGAGAGAACGTTTGTTCGGATTTCTTTGAAAATTTTAAGGAATTTGCTTCGTACCATGGAAAATTTTCACTGAAATTTACACAAAAATCCGCACAACCGTTTTCATGTAAAAAATTAAATTGCCCAATTAAATTTGGCAATAGCTGATGTGGCTTGGTTCCTTTCTGTTTAACGCGGTCCATTTGGTCCACATGCAAATTCAGATCCAAAGTTATTTAGTCCACATGTAAATACAAACGACAATTGCTCACAACGTTTTTGGATGAAAATGTATAATGTCTTGGAAGAATGAGTGTCTGCTTGCTTTTTTTGTCTGTTGGTCCTACGGAGAAAAATATATAGGTAATTGATATTTCTTTGTAAAAATGGGGGAGCGTCAATTCCATAAGAGAAAATTCTTTAAAACTCTCTGCGCCTCTTTGATACAACAGGACTTAATTATCTTTCAAGAAATCCAATCTTGTTATACCTGAACTGGATAAACCTTTTGATTTGCCGCATAGAGCTACTATTCCGCCACGGAAGTGTTGCACAGTATCGTACGAGATTGAAGGAACCCCAACGGATCATGATTGATGCCATCTACAGCTCGAAGTTCCGTTGTATGTACATTAAATCGAGTAACGACGATAAAAAGAAAGAGGCTGTAGAAAAACTTATTAAGTTCAAGTATCCGTATTAAGTAACATTCAGCACGATTTTTGAACTTCATTAGAGGAACCAGTGAGTTGATTCAAACAGAAATATGCTCAAATTTACTGCAGAGAAGGTTTCCTTTTAAATCAATAAAAAAAAATGATGATTGTTTAAAGGAGAAGGGATGCCTATAAAAAAAGAAAAGTCAACTACATCAAGTAAAAACCCGCTTTCATTCAGCGATTTTATTCTTGATTCAAAATAAAATCTTCTTGACGGCATACTCACAAATGGTTATGCCTAAATTGAGTGATTTTTTTCTCGAATGAAATAAAAAATTTAAGCTAACGGATGCCAGGACGTAGTGAGTTCTAGACTACCGCTCTCTCTTTGTGCCGTAGTATTTTTATTTATTTTGCGAAGTAAGTCCAGTTCTCATAAAAAATGCATTTAATTCTAAATGTGCTGGAGCGCCTTCAATTTCGTGTGATACTGTGCAACACCTCTGTCGTGAAATAGTTGCTCGAAGCGCCGTGGCACGGCGCAGAATGCTGCCAGCGCGGGACGCGCACTGGCGCCTACAAACCTAAACGGATACTTCACGCATTGCGTAATGATTGAAGTATCCCCTTAGGTTTGTAGGCGCTAATACGCGCCTCGTGCTGGCAGTACGCCACGCTCTGTATTAGGCTCTAATATTTAAATTCGAGGAGTCATCGTTTTTCAACTTATGATTTTGAAACGTTTGCACACTCTGCATGGATTATTCTCATTTAAAGTGATGAAAAAAAAAATATGTATTAAAGGAAAATATAACGTGTGTTTTGTAAATATTAAGGTGGTTCCGTGTCATTTATGATTTCCAAATCACTTTAATTTTTCTTTTATATTTTGTGCTTTTACTGTGCTGCAGGGTGGTGTACGCGCAACCAACCGATCAAAATTGGACGTATTTAACTATAAAAGATCGATGTGCAAATGGGTTAAAACCAAATATTGCGTTATTTTTGGTTATTTCCCCTCTTCTATTCATTTTTGTATAGTTGTTTTCATCAAAACTACGGCTAATTGAGATAAATATCGATGTCATCGCCTAAAAAGTGTTTTACAAATATTCGGCACGTTGTGAACATGTAAATATTTTTAAAATGAAGTAATATTTTCATTAAAAAATGGTATAAAAAATGTATATTCTATATCGACAATTTCAAGGATGGAAATGAAACCAAATATTCACCCATACCAAAATTTAAAAAGATGAATTAAAAGAAGAAAGTATCATTTCATTTAAAAAATGAGTTAGGTACCATAACAACACCTCCTTCTCTCTCAGTTTTCTCATTTCGATATTGTCAATATAATTTTACTTCCGGACTAAAATAACTATTTTACGCGTGAACGAAAACTACTGAACAAAACAGGTGCGCGGACAAAAACTCGTCAACGGAATGTCCTGAAACCCATCCATCAGGTTTCGGCAAGTCCTTAAATCTTAAAACTTTGATTTTTCTTGGAATTTTCGATCAAGTTGGACATTAACAAGATTTTCACGAAATGTGTTTAGTATGCGAGGTTTGAGTTCCATCTATCTGTCGAGCGTTCGGGTGCGAACGGATCACTCAATTCAGGGGCTTGGAGGACAAGGCGCATAACAGCGACGCAAGTCCGCAATCACATATCTCGTTTGCGGTGTCTGAAAATCTCCACCCCTTTGTTATTTTTCTAAAGGAGAAAAAATTGACATCATTCCTTGAAGTTTATGCAGAATTTTCTTCGCACAGAGAAGAAAAATCACGGTAGTTTTAAAGAATTGCCGTTGAGTAGTTTTCCGTTTAAAAAATTAAGTATGACAGGAAGTCTGCGACGTCGCAAACCGAGTTCTGTGATTGCCGACTTACACCGTCGATGAGCCTCTTGTGCAGTATGCTCTGTGAAAAATTCACTCAGTAGGTACCTACCCACCAAAACCTAACTTTAAAGCATCTAAAAGTTAGTTTAAACTTCCTTTCCGCTATAATGCTCCATAAAATTTTGAAATTTTAAACACATATTTTTTGGAATAGCATAATCTGCACTCATATGCCTTGGCCTCCAAGCCCTCATCGTCTTGACATGCCAGCAAATTCAAGGGTTCGGAGCAAACTTCTCGACTTTTCATCTTTCAGTAAAATTTTGCTTACTTTTTCTTTAACTTTTCAAGAGCTTTGAGGCCTCATTCAAGAGGAGGTGAAATGCACACGCACCCAACATGCATTGATGCAAACGCCGCCGAGATGCGAGTATTCGATCTCCGTAGTTGTCTTGGCTGTCTAATTAAAAAAGGCAGGCGCACTCACTTGCTCTTTATTCTCAGCAGCGATTCTAGGACGCGTGTGACTGCAGTGTGTTTTGGGCCATTCTATTCATCATCACACATCAGTTTTTATTTTCACGCTAGTTCCAGTTGAATTCATGAGTATTTCAATTTTTTCAAAAACTGCATTTATGCGCCTTGTCCTCCAAGCCCCCACTTGGACTACATTTTGCAATTCGGAACTATTATTCTTGGCTCGTCTGTAAAAGCACTTCTGTGCATTGGAAAACTCTCGGTACATACGTTGTTTCGGAACTGAGCCAAAAATCATAGTTCTCCATTGCAAAATGTAGTCCAATTGTTGCTGTGCCCATTCGTACTCACCAAGAATGTTCCATCAGTCGCCGAGACGATTATAACAACAAACACGATGTATTCTGAAGATCAGAGAGGACTGTAAAGAAGAGAACTCTTTTTCCCGGTGCGTCTCCCGATTTCCAGCGTCAATTCGGAGTTGTGAAGGGAGGTGTCACCAGGGTCCTCTTTAAGGGGCCCCCGCCGACTGATAGCGACTCGGTCGAAAATCGATCGTTGCCCGGGCCATATGAAGACGCGAGCCACGGATTGAAAATAAATAAGATATTTCCCATCGCCATAAAGCCTCGCTCCGTCCGGGCTCCGGGGCCCCGCCGGAAACGGCGAATAGCCAAGTTAGGGGGTCACAACAAAATGGAAGCCCCGTTTCCCCGAGGGACTCGTATTTTACGACCCCCCCTCCTTCCACTCCTTTCTTCGGGGAACCTTCCGTGACCCTACACCTTCCCGGTTCTTCCTCTTGTTGAGGCTACGCCGCCCTTCGTGGATCTTATACAATTTTGACAATGCAATTATCTCTTCCGCGATCAAGGATTTCTAGCGTAAAATTAAAAAGTTTTTATTTTTTTTTATTTGGTGGCCTAAGGGATTTTATTCCACGGAAGCTAAAAATTATGTCATCTATAATGTATATTGTGCCTTAGTAAAATTGGAAGTACACGGAGAAAAAAACTTTGTGCGTGGGACTCGAAGTTTAGGTCATATGGATCTCTGAAGTTTTCGGATTGAGCATCTGACACTTAAGGTCCAGCTGCTGAGGTTTGGATCACATATCTGACACTTCAGTTCTTACCTACATCTGAAGTACTTCGGTTTTCACATCCGAACAACTTTGGTTCTCACATCCGAAAACTTCGTTTTCACAACTGAATTACTTCAGATGTAAGAACTGGAGTTTCAAATGTGTGATCCGAACCTCGACAGCTAGACCTAAAGTGTTCAGATGCTCAATCCAAAACTTCAGAGATCCATATGACCTAAACTTCGGGTCCCACGCACGAGATTTTTTTCTCCGTGTAGGAGCTGCGTTTCAAAATACAATAGGAATTCTTACAGCCGATCACTATAGAAGGCGATAGAAATCATATAGCTGGCTGTAGAAAGCGAAGAAAATCATACAGCCAGGCTACGAGGTGATAAAAAATCATACAGCCGGGCTATTGTTACACAGAAAAAACGACTTAGTGCTGATCCCTAACTGTTTAGATCAAATGGAGCCAGCTAATAAGGCAGTGAGGCTGAGCCCTAAAGCTCTAGAGTCCAGCCCTTCAGATTGTAGGTCTCAGCACTACTGCCGTATTAGTTAGCCCCATTTGATCCAAACCGTTAGGGTTCAGCACTAAGTCGTTTTTCCGTGTTCCTATCCCCGGGCAATGTAGTTTACTCCCTGGCTGTAGTTTTATCGCCATTGGCTATAAAAGGCTATAAGAAATTTTTTAGCCAGCTATAGAAGCTATAGGAAATCTTCCAGTCGGCTGTAGGTCTATTGGAACACAGATCCTACTGTCACTTTTTACCAAAGTGCAGCGTTCTGAAAACTTCTATAAAGGCAAAATAGCTCAACTGTATGTCGAAATACGATTCTTATAACAGGAGACGTATTTCATAAGTTAAATTTTACAAGAATTATTATTTCCCTCATTCTCCGCACTCACTTTTTATGAGCAATCGCAGTCAATGATTTCGCTGATGATGAGTAGCGTGCGCGGGTGAGAAAAATACAAAAATAACCCGGAAAATTTATCTTGCAAAAATGTCAAACCCATGAAAGTCATAGCGATTTGAAGTTAGTGCTCCAGAAGATGTACCTAATATTGAGAAAAATCATTCAAAAGTTTATCATTTGAACGTGTTTATGCCAAACGGAGCCATAGACGAGTGGGAGAGATGGATTGTGCCCTAGAAAACTGCATAAGTAACAATGTTAATGTGGGCATGATATCATCCTTCGGATAAATGGAAAAGCGGCATTTTGCATTCTGTCAAACGGAACTATGTGCCAACTGAATGGGGCACTCATGAGCCATGGGCATGTGACAAGAGCGTTGTGGACAGGGCTCATGAGTTAAAGACTTCGAGACGGAGCCGCGGCGGCTTCGTTGCTGCTGACGTCACTGGCGCTTTATAATTCCCATTCATTCTTATGGGCCATGAAAGTCGAGGGGCCGCCTCGACTTACGAAAATGGAGATGTAGCATGTGTGAGAAATTTGCGATTTGACTGTTGATTCTTGAGTAAAAGTTTGCGAGAAACACGATGGTGCCACTAGTTTTCTCTGAAATCAACTCTCAAGCTCATAAAAAGCTCTCAAGTTGAGGCCAAAATGGAGGGGATATCCCACGCTATCCTGAGAGTCCATCTCTTCATCAAAACAAACTCTCCATGCAAAGATAGGGAGCAAGTACATTGCAGGGTTGCCGGACTTCATTTTAGAGTCCCTGAAAACACGGCAACCCTGTCAATGTATTTGCTCCCTATCTTTGCATGGTGAGTTTGTTTTGATGTAGAGGTGGACGCTCAGGATAGAGTGGGATATCCCGTCCATTTTGGCCTCAACTTGAGAGCTTGTTTTGAGCTTGGGAGTTGATTTCAGAGAAAACCAGTGGCACCATCGTGTTTCTCGTGAACTTTTACATAGGAATCAACAGTCAAATCGCAAATTCCTCACACATGCAACATCTCCATTCTCGCGAAATTTTTCATAGGAATCCGTGCATAAATCGCAAATTTCTGACACACGCAAGAGCTCTATTATTGTTGAGGAGTCGCGCTGCAACAGTGTGAACGAAAGAAGGCGGAAAATGTGCGAGTTATTTTTCTTGGTCGTGCAAGTTTGTGGGTCCTTTCGGAAAGAACTTAGTTGATACTCGACGGTTTGTGCAACGAAGGTGGGATGCCCCCGGTTCACCCGGAGAAACTTATTCGGCGAAGAGATTGCTCGGGCCGGGTGGGCACTTTCCTGCGGGAGACGAATCAGACAAGTTTGAAATTAAAGGTTCTGTCGCCCTCGACGGGAAACTTAGATGGAAAAATATGGAAAACTCCCGAGTCCCGCGCAACCAGCGACTAGCTTTCACCAGGATTCTTATTCATTTCAGTCCCTACATCCTCAAAATAAAAATAAACACGGGCCCGATGCAGACCGAACTTCCCTGATGCATCCCGGTTTATTCACTTGCACTCGAATTTTGCCGGATTTATCGTCTTTAATCCAATGTTTCCCGACTCATTTCCATCGAGCTGGTGGAACTGCACTGGAAAAAAAACCACATTGGATCTAGAATCCAGACTCTTAAAAACATCGACAAGAAAAAGTACTCTTGATTCAATCAGAATCTAGCTTAAATTAAGAACCAAGCCTCCTAATTTAAGCGGATTTCGTTTTGATTCAAGTAAAAATCCGATTAAATCAAGAGTATTTTTTCTTGTCAATGTTTTCAAGACTCTGGACTCTGAAATCCAATGTGTTTTTTTTCCAGTGTGGGTGGGGGAGACCGGACGTCTTAAACGCAGGAAACCGCACGAGCTTATCACACCTGATTTAAAAAAAAAGTCCTCTAGAAATCTCTAGATAAAATTGATCCTATTTATATGACCGGGATATGAAAATAAATGATAAAATAACATAGATTGTTTTATCATACGTTATCCTACCATTAACCCTATTTATATTATATTTAATATAATCTGATAGATGCCTTATTGTATGAGGTAGTAAAAACAATCCGAATAAACTATGCGTTAAAAAACAAAAACAAAAAAACAGAAAAAATTGATCCGACCATCTTTTCTGAGGGATTTGTGGGGCCGATACACACGGTCACGCGGTCTACAAATACACGGTGAAAAAAGAATCAGACTTTTGAAGATAAGGGAAAAAAATCGAGTGTCAACACAGCCAAAGATACGAGAGGCGTGATAAAACTTTCGTCACAAATCTGAGCGATACCTCACTAAGCAGCGGCAGCAAGAGAAGAGCATCGCGAGTTCTTGCCTCGCGCCATCGCGCCTTCAATTTTGCAGACGCAACACGGACATCCATTAAGTACGAATAGTTGTATCTCTGCGCCGTTACCAACGCGCATCCTTTCAAGTGCTCTATTTCCATATTATACATTGTTTCCGTTGTTTTATTTGTAGTGGTGCTTCAATAGCCACATTGGATAAACACTGGATCATACCTTCTCCCTACAAAAAGTCCCCAGCTCCGGCCATGAACTTTCATGAATCGGGCTAAAAATTCACTGAAGCTCGGGCATGATTTGGTTCTAATTTCAGTTTCTTAAACATATTTTGTTACAAAATTGATTTGCATTACACTGTTGATTTGCGTTCCCTTTCGAAGGGGTTTTCGAATCTTCTATATTTACATGACGGGATTTTCTGGTCCCATAACATTCGGAGCATGGAAGAAAGGGAATGATAGATCTTCCAAGGTACTTCCACGGTTACGCGCGCATCCCCATGTTTTAAAATTTTGTATATTACTTTATCGAATGTCTGTCGATTTCACAATCAACTCGAAAGTTGATTGTGAAATCGTTTATCAATTAATTTTCTTTATTTTCATTTTTCTTTTTTTTTGAGGTATTAACAATATAAAAAAAATAGTGCATTAAAGATGATCACACTTTAAAAAAAGTGTAGTATTGCTGCTCTCTTTTTAGGGCTCTGATTCCCCTTTGTCTAATCTGCTAAGGAAACATTTCTGAATTAAAATAAAGATCGTCAGCTAATTCAAAATTCTCTTAAATATAAATTTATCAATAGTTAGAAATTTTTGCGCTTTCAGTCACACCTTTATTCCCAATTCTTTTCTCTGTTTTTAATGTCACTCTCTCCATACACATCTATAACTTAAATTAATTCATAATCCTCCAATCTACTCACCCACCATTTCTGTAACTACAGGTAATTTCTCAATTTTTGTCTCACAAAAGTGCCTTCTTCCAAAGTGTATGATGATACGATCACATGTATATAGACTAGTTTTTAAGTGTGATCATCTTTATTGAACTATATTGTTATATTGCGTGGTAACTAAAAAAAGAAAAAAAAGAAAGATAAGAGAAGAAAAGAAAAAAAGTTCGATCCCTAAATTTAGTGAACTTAAAGCCCGATCTGGTTCGTCGATTCATGAAAGTTCATGGCCGGAGCTGGATAATCCAATGTGGTCCTTATCACTACAAATAGGACAACAGAAACAATATAACATTGAAATAGAGCACTGGAAAGGATGCTCGTTGGTGAAGGCGCAGAGATACAACTATTCGTACTTGATGGATGTGGCCGTGATGCGTCTGCAAAATTGAAGGCGCGATAGCGCGAGGCGTGAACTCGCGATGCTCCTCTCTTGCTGTTGCTGCCAGTCAAGTATCGAGCTTTGAGATAAAAGTTTAATTACGAAACCCGATTCCGCCTCTCGTATCTTTGCCTGTGTTGACACTCGATCCCTTAATTTTTTTCCTTTAAAAAAAAATAAATAAAAATTGAGCAGCGTTTTTTACGTTTCAATTGGAGAAAGACATTTTTTGTCTTTGGCCATTGATATTGCTTTGGTGCCGACCTATAACCCGAAGGGACCCTTGTTTACTTCATCTATTTACTCAAGGCTCAAAGACCCTCATGACCAGGAACCGGTCAAAGAGCGGCACAGTTTCCGTGTTATGAAAAGAATGAAATGACCACACTCTTCTCTTAAAAGTGCTCCAGTTTTGAGAGAGGGGTCTCGAACAATCGATGGCGGAACGAAAATGTTCATTTCATAATCACATGGCGCTCAAAGTAAATCTCGAGAACGGAGAAGAATGGGGAAAGGGATATCCTCGCGAAAGGGCAATGCTGAGAATCTCACGAGAGATGAAAGGACTGAAAAGACTAAACATCCCCTCGGTAAGACCCCACAATATTTTCGTGCCCTTATTGAATTATCCTATTTCTGCTTCCCTTCATGCGCGCGCGTGTCGGGGAAACTCCTTCCTTGATAAAGCTTTAAACGAAGGAATTCAATTCGCCCGGAAACCGCGGACGGAACATAAAAGGATTGATACGCTCCGAAATCTTTTTGATCGAATCAAAATGGTAAATTGATTTCCAGCGGAGAACGTGCGAAAAATCCTCGATTTATCACTGCCTGCTACACGGTCGCGTTACCTACATGGGAGAAAGCGGAGAGGGGGATAAACAAAGAACTCCATGCCCAATCCAACACCAATAACATCGTGTCTAACATCATTCTTAAAACTCTGCTGAAACGTAACAAGTCGAGTATGTATCGGAATTACATGTAAATTAAGGTGATTCGTCACGCTCAAGTGACGTGGTCGAACTGGCATGCGATATATCGCATCTTTTAGGTCAAAAATCTCGGCAGATTTTGAATTTTCAGAAAAAAAGACGATAGCCCCTGCGCATGAGCTTAAAGAATCATTCTAAACCCAAAAATCGGAAAAATTCCGAGAAACGAAAGCAGAATAGTGTTTGGGAAAAAACCTCACATTCGATACAGAAATCGATAGCTGTATCGAATGCGAGGTTCAATTTGAACCGAAGTTCAGTGCAGATACTGAACTTTTTCCCTCAATGGGCGGAAGGTCCCCTTCTATCCTCCGATTCAATTTCAAGAAATAATATCTACCTCAGACTGAGTGAATATCATTTAGCAAAAAGGAACCAGCGAGATTTCAGTGTCGTGAAAATGTTGCCTCTTCATAATTATCTAAAACATCTCCCAGAGTAGCAAGTAATTTTTGCTTACCACCAAACATTTTTTTATTTAAAAGGAACATAATTGTTTAAAGTTAAATAAGGCTGCACATATTTTTAGTAGTTTTAAAAGAAAAAGAGAAGTTGCAAGATTTTGAAAATGAAGTACTGTAATCGCGCCGGTTAGTTTTTGCTAAATGCAGTCCAAGTATTTACTTTTTCGATTTTGAGTTTGCTACATGAATCACCTGCTTCAATCTGTCATCAAAATATTTTATTCAAAAAATATCTTGAAATTACCAGAGGATCAATACCTTTTTCTACGTATTTCGGCACTACATTCGTAATTCGAGCGGGCCCTTACGTAAATCCATAGACTAATCTATAATATGGAAATAGAGCACTTGAAAGGATGCGCGTTGGTCACGGCGCAGAGATACAACTATTCGTACTTGATGGATGTCCGTGTTGCGTCTGCAAAATGGAAGGCGCGATGGCGCGAGGCGTGAACTCGTGATGCTCTTCTCTTGCTTCTTCTCTACGCTGGCTCACCCCCCTCCCCTCCCCCAGTGTATTACGTAATACTTGAACGACCCCTAAGGAAATATTTCGTCAGAAAGAAGTATTGACATTTTGAGAATATTTTCGTCTGAGTAGGCGGAGGGTAATTTCAAGGAAAACGAGCGGCACCGATGTACCCCCGGCAAAATTTCACATATGACTAGTCGGTGGGATCGCAAATTCCCTGCTCCCGGAGGAACTTCATTCCGGGACGAAGTATTTACATCCAATATGGAACACACGCAAGAATTCGGACGAGACGTAGCGTGTGACGCGGGACTCGGAGCTAATTTCAAATTGTGGAAGTTTTCCGTGGCATTGCCCGCATTCCGGGCTCGCGCGAGGGACACAGGCTAAAAAGCCGGGGACGACGCCGAATTCAATTTCCCCGGGTCCCGGGTCTCACTTCGGTGACGAGCCGAAAAGCTTTTAGGAGATGAGATTTTTACTCTGCTCAACCTCGCCCACCCTATCCGCCCGCACGTTCCCGTGACGTCATGACGTATCGCCGTTTTCCAGTCGAAAAAACTACGTTTGAGGGGCTTGGAGGACGAGGTGCATAAGTGCAGGTTTTGAAAAAAAATTGAGATACACTGGAAAAAAAACACATTGGATCTAGAGTTCAGACTCTTAAAAACATCGACAAGAAAAAATACTCTTGATTCAATCGGATTTTTGCTTAAATCAAGAACCAAGCCTCTTAATTTGAGCGGATTCCCTTTTGATTTAAGCGCAAATCTGTTTGAATCAAGAATATTTTTTCTTGTCAATGTTTTCAAGAGTCTGGACTCTAGATACAATGTGTTTTTTTCCAGTGTATTACTCGTAATTATTTCAAGTGAAGCTAATCTTAATGCATATTTTGTGAGGAATTCGCTCCCAAATTCCAATTTTTAAGCATAAAAAAGTCAGTTTGAACTTTTTTTTTCCACCGTAAGGGTCCATGTAATTTCGAAACCTCAAACAGAAAATAGCAAAAATGCACTTATGTGCCTCGTCCTCCAAGCCCCTCATTTCATCGTAAAATTGTCCTTTATTTTTGTCACGAAACTGTTAATGATCTGTTAACTGATCCGATTTACAATATGCAGATTTACGCACTCCATCAATCAATTTCGTGCCTTCTTTGGTTAAGAACTTCCGACAAGAACCTTCTTGGTCATGGAAAATCACGTGGTATAAAAGTGCCACACGGTCCGATGATCGAAGAGCGAAATCAAAATCGCCTTCAATTGCTGTGATACTTCCCGGCTCGCATATAAGTTCGAATAGTTGTATCGTCACTTCATTACTTCAGACAGTTAAAGCTCTCTGTCTCAGAATGTACAATCATTCGCTTCGATCAAATTACCCTGAAGTTCATTTTTTCGTCAAGAAGTCTTCTTCTCATCCTTAAAATTTCATTCAAATTTTAAAGAGAGCAATAGTTGTTAAGAAGAGGCAAAATTTGCTCAGGGAGAGGAGAACCTCGAAGATTGCTCTTAAAGAAGAAATTTGAAATAAAATTAGAAATTGGGAGGAAGAAGTGAAAAAGAAGGAAAAGAAGAAGGATTTCTGTCTTCCCCTAATTTCCTCAGTCTTCTTTCTCTCTTCCTCCTCTCCTTCTGCTTCTTCTTCCCATTATTCTGTATCTTAGTCTCCTATTCGGAAGATTTGGGTCTGTAAGTCTGGGTTTCGTCAAATTGAAGTCATTAACATTAGTCGTTTTCCCACAAAAGAACGTAACTACATTCCAATGTTGCCAACTTTTCCAGCACAAATTGCATTTTTACCAGGAGAATCTTGGGCATTTTTTACTAAAAATTTTACCGATATTTCTTCTGACCTTATGCAAAAATCAGAAAAATTTTTGGGAGGAAATTTCACGGATACATTCTCGTGATAAATGAAATTGTTTGAGCCAATTTTGCAACCATGGAAGGGACTTACGTTCCTTCGTGCGGAAAACGACAAATGGACCAAAATTCAATAGGAAGGTCAAATTTGAGATTCAGGGCAGAGAACAATTATTGCAATAATTTGCTTACCAGTTATAAAAATACGAATAAAGAACAGTAGAAACTGTATGAACCGACCCATTTTAAATTGCAGATTAATTAATGTGCGTGTGTGTAAGTCGCTTTCACGGCGCGCCAGGGCGCTCTGCGACGTCTACCCGCCACAGGAATCTGTCAGGGTAGAGATCATCCGGAAGCTGGAAGATTAATTAATTGCAATTCATTCTGCTCTCTAAATATTTTAGGATGGCTACTTGAAGGAATTTATAAATGGGTCAATTAAAACGGTTATCACCATTTTCCTCGAATTCTCATTTTCGGCGCTTGAGCCCTTTTGTAACTGACCGATTCAATTAACAAGTGACACCTCTCCAGCTACAATTCGTCAAAATTCAGCGAAAAATCTTCAGCGGGGATTGCACGGGAGGGATTCAAATACCGGGAAAAACCTCGGAGTGGAATCTGTACTTAGAGTGGAGCGTAATATATACGGCCGATACGCGGAGAGGCTGCACACTGCACAGTCATCCTAACCCTGAAGCTATTATGCTTTTCCAACGGGAGATTGTGCATGCCGGCTTAAGCGCAGAAAGCCTCGGGAGCTTTGTGTCGAGGGTTTCTTCAAAATCTAGATAAGCTCTGATTCGAGTTCATCGCTCACGGTGCTTTACACTTTTTCAGTCTCCGCTTTTATTTCTTGTTGTGCCACAATCGTGTTTTGTGTTGCCCAGAGTTTAGGTTAACGCTCGATAATACTCGCAGGCATCACCACCTGTACATCTCTCCCTCCTTCAATCCTCCAGCTTTTATTATTTCTCCTCGAATTTTTCAACTTGACATTCTGTTTATTAACTTTTCCGTCTTTATCATCATTATTTTTTCTGCGACTCTGCTCTTTGAAGATATCAGCGAGTCTGTCTTGGATCCCCACAATTCCAGACATTTTCCCCTGGAGCACATAGAGCCGTAACGTAAATGGGGGAGCTGGCGCCATGTTCTGGTCAACGAGTTCCGAGCCCGGTGTGTGCCGAGCTTCGGTCACTTTTTCGATACATTTTCGATCCAAAATGGCGATGTAGAATACGTAGTAATTCCTATCCTCTTCGTTTACATCAGATGGCCGAGTCCCCGTGTATCGAAAACAATCGATTATGTATCGAAAAAGTGACCCGGTGTGACACAGGAGTCTCGGAATTCGGGACCTGGAAAATACTTAAAAGTGGCGCCAGCTCTCCCATGTACATTACGACTCTATGTACTCTATGCATTTTCCTCATCCTGGGCCTTATCTCCCTCCCCCAGCGGGCTGATTATTGAAATAGATAGACAAAGAAGACGTAGGGAGTATGGAGCGATCCTATTGGTTTAAATGGGTGGTTCCGATAGACTAAGGGAGAAAATGATGGACTAATTAAAGGATCCCTCGTGCGTTGCCGTTAGTTTGTCTATTACCTACCTCCTTCGTACATTGAAACCACCCGCATGTTTCTTTGGAATAGTAGAGTTGAAAATCAGGACATGTCCTTTCGAATCAACGAGAATTCTCATCCTGAAATCTTTACCTGAGCGTATTTCTGCTAAACGGAACCAGATTTCTGTGGGAAAGAAGGGGGTGTACTCGTTTGTCGTGGGTCGAATGAATGGAAATTACAAAGCGCCAGTGACGTAAGCGTCGACAAAGCCGCCGCCGAGCTCGTCTGTAGTCCGCATTAACTCATGAGCCCTGTTCACCATGCTCTTTTGCCATTTCCACGGCTCATGCGCGTCAGATACAGTTTGCGCTTGGTTCCGTTTGGTAGAATGAAAAATCCCGCTTTTCCATTATCCTGAAGGGACCTCACGCCCATGCATTTTTATATTTTTTCTTATCCATCTTCCTAGAGCACACCCCATCTTTTCCCTTTCGTCTCCAGTTCCGTTTAGCAGAAATACGTCTAATTAGAATTGCCATTGAATCATTAGAAAGTTTTTCTCCATGCTTTTGACATTGTTGAGTCGTAAAACCTAAGAAAACTAAAAACGAATCATTGTATTCCAATCGATAAAGCTAAGATTAACACACGCTAATAAACCATAATTCAAACCACATATTAAATGCACGTGTAGGAGCATCAATTGAGGTACATTTCCGATAAAGAATTAAGAATAATAATGTTATTCTCGACTGACTCTAGAAACAACATACGCTCCATTAGTTCCCCCACGCAGGCAGGTGCTTTCATCGGTGAGGCAGAAATAGTGGCTTCTTATTTGCAAAAACCTAG
>NC_092794.1:11844673-11871665 GCF_918797505.1 Bemisia tabaci | reverse complement strand
AATTATGCGTTTGCGAAATACAATCCTGGCTTTAGCGCCCTTAAACTACGGCCTTAAAGGTCGAAACTGCCGTTACAGCACAGGAAAACCGAAAAACCAAGCGGTGACGCTACTTCAATATTAAGCTTCCATCGACTTGCTAAGGCGCAGGGATACAACTATTCGAACTCTCCGGAACGCGTATGGTATCACGCCTCAATTGAAGGCGTTTTCGAATCTTCTATATTTACATGACGGGATTTTCTGGTCCCATAACATTCGGAGCATGGAAGAAAGGGAATGACTCATCTTCCGAGGTACTTCCACGGTTATGCGCGCATCCCCATGTTTTAAAATTTGGTATATTACTTTATCGAATGTCTGTCGATTTCACAATCAACTCGAAAGTTGATTGTGAAATCGTTTAGCAATTAATTTTTTTTATTTTCATTTTTTTTTTTAGGTATTAACAATATAAAAAAATAGTGCATTAAAGATGATCACACTTTAAAAGAAGTCTAGTATTGCTGCTCCCATTTTAAGGCTCTGATTCCCTTTCGTATAATCCGCTAAGGAAACATTTCTGAATTAAAATAAAGATCGTCAGCTAATTCAAAACGCTCTTAAACATAAATTTATCAATAGTTAGAAGTTTTAGCGCTTTCAGTCACACCTTTTTCCCCAATTATTTTTTCTGTTTTTAATTTCACTTTCTCCATACAGATCTATAACTTAAAATAATTCATAATCCTCCAATCTACTCACACATTACAATCTACTCACCATTTCTGTAACTACAGGTAATTTCTCAATTTTTGTCCCACAAAAGTGCCTTCTTCCAAACTGTATGATGATACGATCAAATGTATATAGACTAGTTTTTAAGTGTGATCATCTTTATTGAACTACATTGTTATATTGCGTAGTAACTAAAAAAAGAAAAAAAAGAAAGATAAGAGAAGAAAAGAAAAAAAGTTCGATCCCTAAATTTAGTGAACTTAAAGCCCGATCTGGTTCGTCGACTCATGAAAGTTCATGGCCGGAGCTGGGGATTCTTTGTAGGCGGAAGGTATAATCCAATGTGGTCCTTATCACTACAAATAGGACAACGGAAACAACATAACATTGAAATAGAGCACTGGAAAGGATGCTCGTTGGTGAAGGCGCAGAGATACAACTATTCGTACTTGATGGATGTCCGTGATGCGTCTGCAAAATTGAAGGCGCGATAGCGTGAGGCGTGAACTCGCGATGCTCCTCTCTCACTGTTGCTGCCAGTGAAGTATCGAGCTTTGAGATAAAAGTTTAATTACGAAACCCGATTCCACCTCTCGTATCTTTGCCTGTATTGACACTCGATCCCTTCATTTTTTTCCTTAAAAAAAAATGAATAAAAATTGAGCAGCGTTTTTTAACGTTTCAAAATTGGAGACAGGCATTTGTTGCCTTTAGCCATTGATATTGCTTTGGTGCCGACCTATAACCCTAAGGGACCCTTGTTTACTTTATCTATTTACTCAAGGCTCAAAGAACCTGATGACCAGGAACGGGTCAAAGAGCGGCACAGTTTCCGTGTTATGAAAAGAATGAAATGACCACACTCTTCTTTTAAAAGTGCTCCAGTTTTGAGAGAGGGGTCTCGAGCAATCGATGGCGGAACGAAAATGTTCATTTCATAATCACATGGCGCTCAAAGTAAATCTTGAGAAGAATGGGGAAAGGGATATCCTCGCGAAAGGGCAATGCTGAGAATCTCACGAGAGATGAAAGGACTGAAAAGACTAAACATCCCCTCGGTAAGACCCCACAATATTTTCGTGCCCTTATTGAATTATCCTATTTCTGCTTCCCTTCATGCGCGCGCGTGTCGGGGAAACTCTTTCCTTGATAAAGCTTTAAACGAAGGAATTCAATTCGCCCGGAAACCGCGGACGGAACATAAAAGGATTGATACGCTCCGAAATCTTTTTGATCGAATCAAAATGGTAAATTGATTTCGAGCGGAGAACGTGCGAAAAATCCTCGATTTATCACTGCCTGCTACACGGTTACGGTTACCTACATGAGAGAGAGCGGAGAGGGGGATAAACAAAGAACTCCATGCCCAATCCAACACCAATCACATCGTGTCTAACATCATTCTTAAAACTCTGCTGAAACGTAACAAGTCAAGTATGAATCGGAATTACATGTAAATTAAGGTGATTCGTCACGCTCAAAGACGTGGTCGAACTGGCATGCGATATATCGCATTTTTTAGGTCAAAAATATCGGCAGATTTTGAATTTTCAGCAAAAAAAAAAAAAAAAAAAAGGACGATAGCCCCTGCACATGAGCTTAAAGAATCATTCTAAACCCAAAAATCGGAAAATTTCCGAGACATGAAAGCAGAATAGTGTTTGGAAAAAAACCTCACATTCGATACAGAAATCGATAGCTGTATCAAATACGAGGTTTTTTCCGAACACTATTCTGCTTTCATTTCTCTAAATTTTTCCGATTTTTGGGTTTAAAATGATTCTTTAGGCTCATGCGCAGGTGCTATCGTCCTTTTTTTTTGCTGAAAATTTAAAATCTGCTGAGATTTTTGACCTAATAGATGCGATATATTGCATGCCAATTCGACCTTTTCTTTTGAGCTTGACGAATCAACTTAAATCATTCATGGGTCACTATAGGAGGCGAGGAGGAAAGTGCTATTCATATTGAACACAGAACTTTTTCGGTTCAGGTAACCGAAAAACTTTAATGTTCAATTTGAACCGAAGTTCAGTGCATATACTGAACTTTTTCTCTCAATGGGCGGAAGGTCCCTTTCTATCCTCCGATTCAATTTCAAGAAATAATATCTACCTTAGACTGAGTGAATATCATTTAGCAAAAAGGAACCAGCGAGATTTCAGTGTTGTCAAAATGTTGCCTCTTCATAATTATCTAAAACATCTCCCAGAGTAGCAAGTAATTTTTGCTTACCACCAAACATTTTTTTATTTAAAAGGAACATAATTGTTTAAAGTTTAATAAGGCTGCACATATTTTTAGTAGTTTTAAAAGAAAAAAAGAAGTTGCAAGATTTTGTAATGAAGCACTGTAATCGCGCTGCTTCCTTTTTGCTAAATGCGGTCCAAGTATTTACTTTTTCGATTTTGAGTTAGCTGCATGAATCACCTGCTGTCATCAAAATATTTTATTCAAAAAATATCTTGAAATTACCAGAGGATCAATACCTTTTTCCACGTATCTCGGCATTACATCCGTAATTCGAGCGGGCCCCTTCGTAAATCCATAGACTTATCTATTATATGGAAATAGAGCAGTTGTACGGATGCGCGTTGGTGACGGCGCAGAGATACAACTATTCGTACTTGATGGATGTCCGTGTTGCGTCTGCAAAATTGAAGGCGCGATGGCGAGAGGCGTTAACTCGTGATGCTGTTCTCTTGCTTCTTCTCTACGCTGGCTCACCCCCTCCCCTCCCCACCCCTCCCCACCCCTCCCCTCCCCTCCCCTCCCCAGTGCGTTACGTTAAACTTGAACGACCCTAATAGTAGGGCGGATAAGGGGGAAAAGTTCCCAGAATCGTGCATTTCTGGAAGAAAGCATGAAACTTTCAGGATATCATCTTTACCTATAGAAGGTTCAATTTCGCAAGTGAGCCCAAAATTCTGAGGCCATGGGGGCCGGGGGGGCAGGGGGCCCTGATTTCGCTATGTTTTGCCGAATTTTCGCGTTGGATCATCGTGAGAACGCCGTTAACAATGTAAAATGTGATCAAAACCTGTGTAAACGTCATTAATAGGTTCTCTCAAACAGTATCCTAAAATGCTAGCACTGTCCGATCCCGGAGCACCCCTCAAAATGCCTAAAATTCAAAATGGCGCCCATAATAAGGCCTCCGGAATATCGGTATTTTCACTTGTGCATATCCTGTCATGTGAGGTATCGTTTTCCATGTAATTTTGGTCGCAGATTTCATATTCGAAGTCAAAACAACCCCCCGGTCAAAATTGGTGCCCCCAATCCAAGATGGCGTCCAGATTTGAAAGGCAGGCGGGTGTATTTTTTAAACTTTTACGCGATAAGGCAAATGATATGTCATTTCCTATGTAATTTTGGTCGTAGATTTCATTACTGAAGTCAAAACAGTCCTCCGGTCAAAATTGGTGCCTCAAATCCAAGATGGCGTCCAGATTTGAAAGGCAGGAGGGTGCATTTTTTAAACTTTTACGCGATAAGGCAAATGATATGTCATTTCCTATGTAATTTTGGTCGTAGATTTCATTACTGAAGTCAAAACAGTCCTCCGGTCAAAATTGGTGCCTCAAATCCAAGATGGTGGCCAAATTATAAAGGCAGGAGGGTGCATTTTTTCAAATTTTTACGTGGTAAGGCAAGTGATATGTCATTTCCTATGTAATTTTGGTCGTACATTTCATTATTGAAGTCGAAAAAGCCCAAATCAAATGATATGTCATTTCCTATGTAATTTTGGTCGTAGATTTCATTACTGAAGTCAAAATAATCCTCCGGTCAAAATTGGTGCCTCAAATCCAAGATGGTGGCCAAATTTTAAAGGCAGGAGGGTGCATTTTTTCAAATTTTTACGTGATAAGGCAAGTGATATACGTCATTTCCTATGTAATTTTGGTCGTACATTTCATTATTGAAGTCAAAAAAGCCCCCGGTCAAAATTGGTGCCCGAAGTCTAAGATGTCGGCCAAATTTGAAAGGCAGGAGTGTGAATTTTCATGAGAAAAATAATCACGTGAGATGTCAAGGGAGGTATCAATTTATACGCATTTTTAGTCAACAAAACGAATCTAAATGAAATGTAAAAAAAATCTTTTACACAAAAATGACACGAGATAATTAAGAGGGTGATCAATTTGGCCGTCCACGGTAGGAATGATGTTAACAGGAGCATCTGTAATGAGCTATTTTATTCATTTTTAAGCCCATACAATTTCTCAATAAAGATAAGGACATTTCACGCGACGCACCTGCCGTACCCTCTCCAGTCAGTATAGGAGAAAATCCTAATCAACACATGCTGATTCACATTCCCAGTGAGGCTCTTCAGGATCTTCCTCCTACGGTTCTGTAAGTTTTTACAGTTGGAGTCTTCAGAACCTCTGCATGAGTCTAAGAACGAAAATATTACTTTCTTGGTGGTACAGCATGGTGTCACTCCCTTTCTTACAATTACACCGGATAATTTTAAGCGGGGATTCCGGAAGCTGGAGGCAAATCACTTAAAATAGGATGAAGCTCCTTGTTTTTATTCATCCATCCCCAAAGACAAGCATCCAGATCACTTCATCCCATCCACAGTTGAGTATAAAAGTAGCTCCTAAATTAATGTTACCTACTTCATTGCTGATGATATCGAGGGTAATTTCTCTAATTGAGTGAAGACTTTGACAGCTGGAAATTTTTTCTTCGATATGTATATGATGCCGGAGGTCTTCGAAAGTCACATTTTTTTGGCTACCATTGAGGAGTAATATTTCGACGGTGAAACAGCAAAAGTGCGTATCTTGGTTGCAGGATTTCAAAATATTCGTTCCTATTTTATTTTTTGAAAGGGGACCAAACCAACATCATGGCTTGACATTTTTACAGAATATTCCTCACATAGAGAGTGAAAACAAGCAAAGTTTTCAAGAAATGACTCCAGTATTTTTTAATGAAGGAACGGAAGTATGACAAGAAGTCTGCAACACCGCAAACCGAAATAGTATTTAAGCAGTTTCACCATCGATTTACTCTTTTCTAGCTCTTTATATCCGTTCATGGTTTTGATTAGGTTCCAAGAACCTTTCTTTAGATTCTTGCAGGTAAGGATCACATAAAAGCGTACAGAATAAAGTTGCTGTTCCTATTTTATGGATGTGAGGGGTTGAATGGCAACCAGTAAACGCATGCAAGAACAGCTATCATCTCGGATTTTGCGCGTTTAACATCACTTTGAAAACGCAAAGAAACATTGGTGTCTGCTCATCAATTTGATGGAACATAGGTTTGTGCAATGGATTCGTAAGTATGCCTATGCTTCGATCGCACTCGATGGAGTAGAGACCCACCAACTGAAACCGCCGACTGAAAGTTTTCTAAATTATTTTCGGTACTTATTAATTGTTCATCCTCTGAGTCTAGGGCATCTGAAATTGAGTTCAGAGTTTTTGTGCAGTAACCAGCAAGACACCTCACTATTAGTGGCTCATCATTTTTCACTTGTCAGCCATGATGGCAATCATCTTGATTATTTCGTTTCATTTTTGTGTTAAAGATTTTTTTTACATTTCATTTAGATTCGTTTTGTTGACTAAAAATGCGTATGAATTGATACCTGCCTCTCTCGTCATCTCACGTGATTATTTTTCTCATAAAAATTCACACTCCTTGCCTTTCAAATTTGGCCGACATCTTAGACTTCGGGCACCAATTTTGACCGGGGGGCTTTTTCGACTTCAATAATGAAATGTACGACCAAAATTACATAGGAAATGACATATCACTTGCCTTACCACGTAAAAATTTGAAAAAATGCACCCTCCTGCCTTTATAATTTGGCCACCATCTTGGATTTGAGGCACCAATTTTGACCGGAGGACTGTTTTGACTTCAGTAATGAAATCTACGACCAAAATTACATAGGAAATGACATATCATTTGCCTTATCGCGTAAAAGTTTAAAAAATGCACCCTCCTGCCTTTCAAATCTGGACGCCATCTTGGATTTGAGGCACCAATTTTGACCGGAGGACTGTTTTGACTTCAGTAATGAAATCTACGACCAAAATTACATAGGAAATGACATATCACTTGCCTTACCACGTAAAAATTTGAAAAAATGCACCCTCCTGCCTTTATAATTTGGCCACCATCTTGGATTTGAGGCACCAATTTTGACCGGAGGACTGTTTTGACTTCGAATATGAAATCTGCGACCAAAATTACATGGAAAACGATACCTCACATGACAGGATATGCACAAGTGAAAATACCGATATTCCGGAGGCCTTATTATGGGCGCCATTTTGAATTTTAGGCATTTTGAGGGGTGCTCCGGGATCGGACAGTGCTAGCATTTTAGGATACTGTTTGAGAGAACCTATTAATGACGTTTACACAGGTTTTGATCACATTTTACATTGTTAACGGCGTTCTCACGATGATCCAACGCGAAAATTCGGCAAAACATAGCGAAATCAGGGCCCCCTGCCCCCCCGGCCCCCATGGCCTCAGAATTTTGGGCTCACTTGCGAAATTGAACCTTCTATAGGTAAAGATGATATCCTGAAAGTTTCATGCTTTCTTCCAGAAATGCACGATTGTTATGCTTATCCGCCCTACTATAAGGCAATATTTCGTCAGAGAGAAGTATTGACATTTTGAGAATATTTTCGTCTGAGTAGGTGGAGGGTAATTTCAAGGAAAACGAGCGGCACCGATGTATCCCGGGCAAAATTTCACATATGACTAGTCGGTGGGATCGCAAATTCCCTGCTCCCGGAGGAACTTCATTCCGGGACGAAGTATTTACATCCAATATGGAACACACGCAAGAATTCGGACGAGACGCAGCATGTGACGCGGGACTCGGAGCTAATTTCAAATTGTGGAAGTTTTCCGTGGCATTGCCCGCATTCCGGGCTCGCGCGAGGGACACAGGCTAAAAAGCCGGGGACGACGCCGAATTCAATTTCCCCGGTCCCGGGTCTCACTTCGGTGACGAGCCGAAAAGCTTTTAGGAGATGAGATTTTTACTCTGCTCAACCTCGCCCACCCTATCCGCCCGCACGTTCCCGTGACGTCATGACGTATCGCCGTTTTCCAGTCGAAAAAACTACGTTTGAGCGGCTTGGAGGACAAGGTGCATAAGTGCAGGTTTTGAAAAAAAATTGAGATACACTGGAAAAAAACACATTGGATCTAGAGTCCAGACTCTTAAAAACATCGACAAGAAAAAATATTCTTGATTCAATCGGATTTTTGCTTAAATCAAGAACCAAGCCTCTTAATTTGAGCGGATTCCCTTTTGATTTAAGCTTAAATCTGATTGAATCAAGAGTATTTTTTCTTGTCAATGTTTTCAAGAGTCTGGACTCTAGATCCAATGTGTTTTTTTTTCCAGTGTATTACTCGTAATTATTTCAAGTGAAGCTAATCTTAATGCATATTTTGTGAGAAATTCGCTCCCAAATTCCAATTTTGAAGCATAAAAAAGTCAGTTTGAACTTTTTTTCCCACCGCAAGGATCCATGTAATTTCGAAACCTCAAACACGAAATAGCAAAAATGCACTTATGTGCCTCGTCCTCCAAGCCCCTCATTTCATCGTAAAATTGTCCTTTATTTTTGTCACGAAACTGTTAATGATCTGTTAACTGATCCGCTTTACAATATGCAGATTTACGCACCCCATCAATCAATTTTGGGTCTTCTTTGGTTAAGAACTTCCGACAAGAACCTTCTTGGTCATGGAAAATCACGTGGCCTAAAAGTGCCACACGGTCCGATGATCGAAGAGCGAAATCAAAATCGCCTTCAATTGCTGTGATACTTCCCGGCTCGCATATAAGTTCGAATAGTTGTATCGTCACTTCATTACTTCAGACCGTTAAAGCTCTCTGTCTCAGAATGCACAATCATTCGCTTCGATCAAATTACCTTAAAGTTCATTTTTTCGTCAAGAAGTCTTCTTCTCATCCTTAAAATTTCATTCAATTTTTAAAGAGAGCAATAGTTGTTAAGGAGAGGCAAAGTTTGCTCAGGGAGAGGAGAACCTCGAAGATTGCTCTCAAAGAAGAAATTTGAAATAAAATTAGAAATTGGGAGGAAGAAGTGAAAAAGAAGGAAAATAAGAAGGATTTCTGTCTTCCCTAATTTCCGAGTCTTCTTTCTCTCTTCCTCCTCTTCTTCTCCTTCTTCTTCCCATTATTCTGTATCTTAGTCTCCTGTTCGGAAGATTTGGGTCTGTAAGTCTGGGTTTCGTCAAATTGAAGTCATTAACATTAGTCGTTTTCCCCACAAAAGAACGTAATTACATTCCAATGTTGCCAACTTTTACAGCACAAATTGCATTTTTACCAGGAGAATCTTGGGCATTTCTGACTAAAAATTTTACCGATATTTCCTCTGATCTTATGCAAAAATCAGAAAAAATTTTGGGAGAAAATTTCACAGATACGTTCTCGTGAAAAATGAAATTGTTTGAGCCAATTTTGCAACCATGGAATGGAGTTACGTTCCTTCGTGCGGAGAACGACAAATTGACCAAAATTCAATAGGAAGGTCAAATTTGAAATTCAGGCAGAGAGCAATAATTGCAATAATTTGCTTTGCCAGACATGAAAATACGAAAAAAAAACAGTAGAAACTGTATGAACCGACCCATTTTAAATTGCAGATTAATTAATGTGCGTGTGTGTAAGTCGCTTTTACGGCGCGCCAGGGCGATCTGCGACGTCTACCCGCCACAGGAATCTGTCATAGTAGAGATCATCCGGATGCTGGAAGATTAATTAATTCATCGCTTTAATATTTTAGAGCTCTGAGATTTATAAGGGATCAATTGGACGGCATTTTGCAATTTGGACCTATAAATTCTGGCTCATCTGAAAAAATACTAATATGCATTGGGAAACTAGTGGCACGTACGTTGTTTTTAAACCGGGCCGGAATTTATAGTTCCTAATCGCGAAATGTAATCCAATTGAAACGGTTATAATAATTTTTCTCGAATTCTCATTTTTGGCGCTTGAGCCCTTTTGTAACTGACCGATTCAATTACCAAGTGACACTTCTCTAGCCACAATTCGTCAAAATCCAGCGAAAAATCTTCAGCGGGGATTGCACGGGAGGGATTCAAATACCGGGAAAAACCTCGGAGTGGAATCTGTACTTAGAGTGGAGCGTAATATATACGGCCGATACGCGGAGAGGCTGCACACTGCACAGTCATCCTAACCCTGAAGCTATTATGCTTTTCCAACGGGAGATTGTGCATGCCGGCTTAAGCGCAGAAAGCCTCGGGAGCTTTGTGTCGAGGGTTTCTTCAAAATCTAGATAAGCTCTGATTCGAGTTCATCGCTCACGGTGCTTTACACTTTTTCAGTCTCCGCTTTTATTTCTTGTTGTGCCACAATCGTGTTTTGTGTTGCCCAGAGTTTAGGTTAACGCTCGATAATACTCGCAGGCATCACCACCTGTACATCTCTCCCTCCTTCAATCCTCCAGCTTTTATTATTTCTCCTCGAATTTTTCAACTTGACATCCTGTTTATTAACTTTTCGTCTTTATCTTCATTATTTTTTCTGCGACTCTGCTCTTTGAAGATATCAGCGAGTCTGTCTTGGATCCCCACAATTCCAGACATTTTCCCTGGAGCACATAGAGCCGTAACGTAAATAGGGGAGCTGGCGCCATGTTCTGGTCAACGAATTCAGAACCCGGTGTGCGCCGAGCTTTGGTCACTTTTTCGATCCATAATGGCGATGTAAAATTCCTATCCTCTTCGTTTACATCAGATGACCGAGTCCACGTGTATCGAAAACAATCGATTGTGTGACACAGGAGTCTCGGAATTCGGGACCTGGAAAATGCTTAAAAGTGGCGCCAGCTCTCCCATGTCATTACGACTCTATGTACTTTACGCATTTTCCTCATCCTGGGCCTTATCTCCCTCCCTCAGTGGGCTGATTATTGAAATAGATAGACAAAGAAGACGTAGCGAGTGTGGAGCGATCCTATTTGTTTAAATGGGTGGTTCCCACAGACTAAGGGAGAAAATGATGCACTAATTAAAGAGTCCCTCGTGCGTTGCCGTTAGTTAGTCTATTACCTACCTGCTTCGTTCATTGGAACCACCCGCATGTTTCTTTGGAATAGCAGAGTTGAAATCAGGATATTCCCTTTTGAATCAACGAGAATTTTCGTCCTGAAATCTTTACTTGGGAGTATTTCTGCTAAACGGAACCAGATTTCTGTGGGAAAGACGGTGTGTGCTCGTCAGTCGTGGGCCGTAAGAATAAATGGGAATTATAAAGCTCCAGTGACGTAAGCGCCGACGAAGCCGCCGCCGAGCACGTCCGACGTCCGTCGTCCGCATTAACTCATGAGCCCTGTCCATCACGCTCTTTTGCCATTTCCACGGCTCATGAGTGTCGCATACAGTTGGCGCTTGGTTCCGTTTGGTAGAATGAAAAAATCCCGTTTTTCCACTCCCCTTAAGGAACCTCACGCCCATGCATTTTTATATTTTTTCTTAACCACCTTCCCAGAGCATACCCCATCTTTCCCCTTTCGTCTCCAGTTCCGTTCAGCAGAAATACGTCTAGTTAGAATTGCCATTGAATCATCAGAAAGTTTTTCTCCATGCTTTTGACATTGTTGAGTCGTCAAACCTAAGAAAACTAAAAACGAATCATGGTATGACAATCGATGAAGCTAAGATCAACACACACTAATAAACCATAACGCAAACCACACATTAATAACACGTGTAGGAGCATCAATTGAGCTACATTTTACGATAAAGAATTAAGAATAATAATTATCATTCCCGACTGACTCTAGAAACAGCATACGCTCCATTAGTTGCCCCACGCAGGCAGGTGCTTTCATCGGCGAGGCAGAAATAGTGGCTTCTTATTTGCAAAAACCTAGTCCAATTATAATTGAAAGGCTTGCGTTGACAGTGGCGTTCCTTTTTTGTCGGCGAACAAACCGGAGTTAATTACAAGCGGCTCCTAATATGAGAATACATATTTCCATACGGAGAGTGGCTGGCTGTCGCCACCAACTCGCGCTCGGAATCACCAATATTCCGTCAACCGGAACGCGCTCGCGCTCGGTGCTCGTACTCGGGTGATTTTTTTATCTCGGGCCCTGGTCCTGGTCGCAATTAAACTCCGTTCGTTCCCGCATTATCATAGCGTAGCCCGGGCATATCTCGGGTTGTTAACGAAACCCCCTGCGCTGGTCCCCATCCGCACGGTGGACCTAAAGCCGGACAAACCGGATTCCGAGCCCTGAGAAATGTCAGAAAATGGACCACTAGACAAGGTACGAATTTAAGCAATCTGATACATGGATTGCATTTTGCAAAGAGGAACCACTAGCATTACAATGATGCTAAGATTGTGCAACTTCATCTTTTGCAATAAAATTGCGGAAATCGTGAAAAACTATGAAATTTAGATGGTAATTTTTGTCTTAAATTTACAGTTTTTAGCGAGTAAAATAGAAACTATTATTGGATAATCGGGTTTTTCCTCCAAGACAAAAGAAGTTGCACAATCTTAGCAACATTGCAATGCTAGTGGTTCCTTTTTGCAAAATGCAATCCACATGTTCCTAAACCAGAATTTCACGTAGAACACGATTCACACGACGAAAATTACTGAAACCAACTCCTAACGAAGATATTAACGTTTTTATTTCACATTAGTTACGAGGAATTTGAACTGCCCGCTCACAAGAAACTCTAAGCTCTACGTGAGTCAAATCGCGCACTACAACGGTTTCAGCAAGCTTCTCAATCGAGCAATGTTCATTTCCCACCATGTGTTGTTCAAACTATTAGCAATTTGCTTTAGCTGAGCCGAAGCGTCAAGATTGAGGTTGCTAGGTTTTTATATCGCAGAGATTGTCATGATAACGTTTAGTGCGCGATGTGAATCACGTAAAGCATTGAGTTTTCATGAGCGAGTGGTTTGAATTCACGCATCAAGAATCATCAAATAGCTTCGTAAGGAGTTGATTTTTGTAATTTTAGTTGTGCGCATCGTGTTCTACGTGAAATTTTGGTCGAGAAACATGTATCAGAATCCTGAAATTCATACCTTGTCTTGTGGTCCATTGTGAAATAGTGAAGCGCCGTGGCACGTGGCACGGTGCGACGCGGCCAGCCAGCCAGCACGGAACGCGCATTGGCGCCTACAAACCTAAGGGATACCTCAAGCATTGCGCAATGCGTGAAGTATCTGCTTAGGTTTGTAGGCGCCAGTGCGCGTCTCGTGCTGGCAGCATGTCGCATCACTCCGCTTTATGCTGGGGCCTATTATTTAAACTCGCGGAGTCAGCGTTTCCTGATAACGGTTAGTGCGCGATGTGAATCATATAGAGCATTGAGTTTTCATGAGTGGGTGGTTTGAATTCACGCATCAAGAATTATTAAATATCTTCGTAAGGAGTTGATTGCGGTATTTTTTCTTGTGCGCATCGTGTTCTACGTGAAATTTTAGTCACGAAACATGTATCGGAATGCTGAAATTCGTACCTGGTCTAGTGGTCCATTGGCTACGTGGTCGGTTTTGTTCAAAATTTAAAATTTCGTTCCTAGTTAGGTCGGAGCATCGTTCGGGAATGTTACATAGACAGGGTTTGTTTCGGTGAAGTCAAGGAATCTATAGTTTAGAACCTTTATGGGGAGAGTGTGGACACTGGGCTCCATGGAGGGCTTTGGGCCCAAAAGCGCTTAGGCGACGCTTTGCTTTAATTTTTGGGGATGGGAGAGGGAGTCATTGCCAACTTTTGACGGTTGTCGCCAACCGCACTTGCTACCAACCTCACTACATGTAAGATAATTTTTCTCGAAAATAGCACACGAATGGGCAAAAAAATTGTAAAAGAGTCGTAATAATGCATTTGAGTGAACGTCTCGTAGCGATATGCAAATAAAAATACATTTTGAGTAATTTTGTATGTACTTTCCTCGCAACGTTCGGCATTTTTGGGACTTATAAGGCTCTTTTCAGCCAAATATGGTTTAGCCGATCAGAAATGGTAAATCGCAGTGACCATACTCTCCCTATTAAGGTACTTTAATCTAAAGGAAAGCCGAGACATTTTGGCATAAGCGGTAGGATACTTTTTTCGCTAGAGTAAGGAAATAGAATTGGAGTCATTGTGGTCTGGGATAGTTACCTGGTGAATTCAGAGAAAATTATGAAATATTCAGGAAATCTTGACCCGCGAAGTCCTATATTCCTTTTTCTTTCTCTAAAAATCAAGGGGAATCGGAATCCGAGAGAGAATTTTGGAAAAACTGGTTCAGTATCTTTTTGGGATGAAAAATCGGGACATATTTATTTTTGTGTAAGTTAAGAAAAAAGCAGTCCATCTAGACTTAAATAAACAAGGATTATGTTCCCGGTAAATTCAGGGCAAATCAAGAGAAAGTAAAATAATTTTGGCTCATGAAGTCAGGTGCCCTTCTTTCAGTTAAGTCAGGGAATATCGGAAAATGCCTGAGGGTAGCTCAGAATCGGTTTTAACCCCCTCTTCAATTACAAAAAACAAACAACCAAAACATGAGGCAATAAAATGAGCCAAAAAAAAAATCAAAACTTGGATCCCCTGTTGGTGATGATACATGGATAGATCCATCATCCAATGTCGTAGAGATGACGGCAGATCTCTTTTCACGCTCCAGAAGTGCGTGAACTTATTCCAAAGCCAGAAAACAGCCAGGCGGATTTAGAGTACCTATATAGGGAGAGTATGGACAGCTCGAAACATGTAGCTCCTAGGGCCCAAAAGGGTAGGTAACCTTTGAAAACGAAAAATGTCACTGTCAATCTTTAGACTCCAATATCAAACGAAAATGGACAAGAAAATTCAGAAGTAAGCATTTTCCCGCAAAAATGAGTAAATTTATGCAAAAACCAAGTCAAATACATGCGTTACCAACGACAATTCCCAACAATTGTGACTATAAATCACTCTGGATAATTTGAATTCATAGATTGCCTACCCTTTGGGGGTCTAAGAGCTCCATCACCCAACCTCAAAATTTTCGACATGCCCATGCTCTCCCTATTTAGGTACTCTAGGCGGATTCCGGCTCAGCAGGCTGATTATTGAAATTTATGGACAAAGCAATAGACAAAGGAGACATAGGTAGTATGGAGCGATCCATTGGTTAATTTGGGTGGTTGTTATAGACTAAGGGAGAAAATTATGGACTAACTGAAGGGTCCGCGTGAGATTGCCGTTAGTTAGTCTATTGCCTACTTCCTTTGTCCATTGGCACCACCCGCTTCCACCAATAGGATCTCTCATATCTTTGTTGTCTTCTTTGTCTATCGCTTTGTCTATCAATTTCAACAATCAGCCCGCAGGTCTCCGAGCGCGAGGACGGATCGAGTTACGTCGTTTCGGAACCAAAGCGCGGGGCCGACCCACTGTGCGACCCCCAACTCGACGCGACCCCACACTCGGGGCCTCGCATGGATAATCACAATGAAAGTATGGACATATTTCGAGCGGAGACAACATCCGCGGTGCCCGCCACCCCCACCCCCCTCCCCCACCCGCGCCCGTCGTCGGCGGCGAAGATTAGTGCTCGCTCACCGGGCCGCCGTTCCCTCTCGGGGGATGCTTTTAATTGAGGAGCCCCCTCATTAGAGGGATGCGTTCGCGGGCCCGGCAATTTAAGCCCCCCCCCCCCCCCCCGCGTTGCTGACGTGCAGTTTAGGCGCTTCGTTAATTGAGACGACGCAGCATGCATGAGCGTCGAGTGTTCGAATTTTGATTCCGCCCCCTGATGAGCAGGATGTGTGCCGGGCCGACTTATCGGTGATTACGGATGTCGTGCTAATTGTTCACCTTAAACCCTTAAATGGGTCGGTTGCGGTCAAAAGCAAACAAGGGTCCCCAATAGCTCCTTGATGACAGGTGTAAACCATTACTTTCGGGAGTCTACCACTGCAGGCTGATTAATGGAATTAATAGACAGAGCTATAGACAAAGGAAACTTACGGACTGTGGAGCGATGCTATTGGTTGAAACGGGTGATTCTTTTAGACTAAGGGAAGAAATGTTTGACTAACTGTAGGGTCTCTTGGCGGTTGCCGTTATTTAGTCTATTACTCATTTCCTTTGTCTATTACAACACTCGTTTCTACCAATGAAATCGCTCCCTACTCCATATGTCTTTATTGTCTATAACTTTATCCATCAATTTTAATGATCAGTCCACAGAATCCTCAGCAAACACGGGAAAAAATGGATTGCTGATTTAACAATTGAATTGTTAAGAAAAGTGGCTGCAATGTTTCAAAATGTACCTATTTACAGAAATGGAAAGCTAATATAACCACGAGGTGGTTAAAGTAGTGTTTTGTTGTTTTTAAAGTAGCATTTTCTCGTTGTAAAATCTACATTGAAACATTGCAGTCACTTTTTTTTACAACAAAATTGTTTAATCAGCAATTTAATTTTGTCCGTGATGTTTCTTATGTATAATTTTGTGAGCGCCCAGGAAAGAAGGATTTTCAGTCCTCACAATTGTAAATTTGAATTTTTCATATCAGTGGCGGCGTTGCTTGTGATCGTGTCGCGCAGTGGCGTGGCGAGATTTGCGATTTATCGATTGTTATACCATTTAAACCTATGGAAAAGGATCGATAAACAGGGTGTTCGCAGCGAACACCTTAATAATCGATTCTTTACCAAAGGTTTAAATGACATAACAATCGATATATTGCAATTCACGCCACGCCACTGGTGTCGCGGCCAATCCTCGATCGTTACTGGACGACTGCATCGCGGTCGCTTGCAAACGGGAAATGCATGACTGCCAACTTCGCTGACAACACCTTGTTGACTCCTTGATACCACTATTCGTGGTCCCCGGATGTGCGTGTTGCGTATCAAAAATTGAAGGCGTTTCTCTCGACGGTGCTGTGATAAAACTAGCACCAAAATTAGAAGTCTCATCTCTGTCATTAGAGGTGTCGTCAACTAATTGTAAGGTGGCAGTTGTTTACTTTTGATTACCTTTGATGCGCGGTGGACTGATTTACATATCTGTACGTGACTGCATTGCGGTCGCTTGCAAACGGAAAGTAAAAAACTGCCAACTTAGCCACGATACCTAAATGTATAATGTTTATGAGGTGGCGATAAGAACTCCATTTGATACGGAAACGATCGAGTCTTACAAGTCAATTCTTAATACAAATATACTTGACCTGCCCGGCTTTGTGTAACGGAATAGAGGCGAATAAGCGAATATGAAACTCCCAGATGAGTATTTGATTTGTACTTTCATCATAATCAAAGAAAGTGTGAATATTTACTCTCGAATTTAACTTCGGAATGGCCCTCTCCCCATCGTCACTGCAAACTTTTAAATTTTAATTAGGTGATAAATCATTTCAACAGTATTTCCGAGAGCGTATTTTTTTACTGTCAGCTAAAGTCTCAATTTCAATCTCAAGGAGATAATTTTACGATCAAAGTTGCGAACGGAGCCAATAATTTTTCTGTCTGGGATTCATCCGATTCAGCCGAACTCTATTCTGTAACTCTGAGCTCACCCTTTCTCACAATTTCCTGCAAATACGTGTCAATATTTGCGGGCCTCAAAACATGGGTATTCGGATGGAAACGGAATGAAATATTAAATTCAAGTTAAAGGAAGATTGCCAAATCGTTCCAAGCATGCTAGCTATAACAGCCAAAAATGAACTGAATAGAGGAGGGTTACTGCGAGCTCGTATGTAGAACTTCCATTTTCAGATTATCAAAAAGGTTGATGGGAGCATTGCATACTATGCTAAGTAGACTTGTGCAAGTCAATTTTGACTGCATTACCGCTCGGGGACTGTTAATCCATAAAATGGATCGTATTAGAAAAGTACGTTTTGCAAAATGAACAACAGAATTCATAGCGTGCGGGGGAGGGGAGGGGGCATTTGAAGCAGAGGAACATCATCTGTCGATAATTTACGTTCAGGGGGGCTCGAGAAAGACTCAATGGGGACGCTTTTTAAGGGGGAAGTCTGAAAATATTTTCCAGGGGATGTGGAAAAGATAGTTTTTGGAATTTGATTCCAAATTTAAGACAAAACTGGATGGAGTTAAATGACTCTCTCATATTATGGAAGCTAGGTAAGGTGGAAAAATAAAAAGGGAAGGTATAAAAAGAAACGTTTCATAAAGAAAAATAAGTTTATAAATAAAAGGCAGGATTCTTGCACTTAAAGTCAGCGTGGACCCATTTTTGCGAAAAATCAAATCGGTGGGTGTCGGAAGAGAGAGGGTGAAACAGCAAATTCCATATAGTGGGTGATTTCTCCCATTCCCCTGATAGCCGTGCCTTGAAAACGGAGATAGACTCCCAAAACGGTTGAAAGTTTCCATAGCACAGTTTCTAAACTCGGAAGTTTCCAATCTGCTCAAAACATTAAGCCATAGGATTTTTATTTTATACCTCTTTTAATGTTCAGTCTAACTTTCTGATGCGTTGCATCGAGTGTTCATAGCGCATCAAACGGAGATACGTGAAACGTCGTGAAATCGATTCCCGTGAAATGCCACCACTGTTTCTCGCGTGAAATCGCACGGATAAAATAGCATCCAATTCTGAGAAATTATTGAAATATACGTGGAATTCCGAGGCGCGATAGGGCAGAATTTATATTACTTTTTCGATTTTATTATGAACTTTTTCGAGTTTTTTGTGGATCAAATCCAAATTGCGAGTCAAAAACTCCATTAGAAAAAGCGTAATATTGCTTCAAAATGGTTGAAATTCCATGACTCTGCTTAATTTTCAGTGCGGGTTATATACTTGACTTTTGCAAACTTTTAGGATTGTAACTTGAACGTACTTTAAAATCGCTCGGAAAGTGATAAGAAAAGATGGTTTTTGGATGCCTCAGTCGTATGGTAGTGTATATGATTAAAAAAATATGAGACTTTAAAAATTAATAAATAAACGACTCAGTGAGACAGAAAGTTCAGTTTCTGTGGAAGTTATTAAGCTGTGTTAGATTTGTATCTCTATTCATTACTAATTTACACCACAGACAAATAGAAACCCTCTGCCACTAATTTCCGGCAATATTGGAATTTTTATTGCCGGTGGTTTAACATTTTCTTTTGGGCAGAGAAAGCTCTTCTTTACCATATTGTTGTCTTTTAAGCCTCGGATAAAGCACCATACTCAATAAGCTCATCAAACATCAGCTTCTCTGCCAAACAAACTGCGTACTCGTTGTTCAACAGCCAACAAAAATATAATTTCAAAGATTAAGTGGAGCAAGTTAATTATGAGGCATTGCAAGGTTCCTAAGAAATCAGTCATGAAAAACCGATCGAATGGAGGGATTAGTGGTAATCGTTTGATGAACAGAAAACTTCAAAGTTTAATCTCAGCATAGTTCTCACGCGGTAGGTTATATTTTCTAAATGGCATTAACTAAGATGAATGTACAGCAAGAGAAAGCTAAATATCCAAAAATCGAAAAAATTTCGCTAAAATACTGTTTTCACTTTATATTGTTGGCAGAAAAATAAAGAGGGATCCATCACGCCTCAAGCAGATTTCAGCTGTTATTCAAGTGCAGTAGTAAGTAATTTAACAAAATTTGTTCGAATTTTTGTTATCTGTCTACTTACCCTGTGGATTTGCCAAACGGCGGATAAGCTCTGTGTTAAAGCTTGATTCACAATGGAAACATGTTGAATAGACACTTTAAAGTTAACATTATTCCAAAAAGAAAATTTCTTATCGGACACCTTGTACACACGACATTTGAAATAGTACATTTTCACTTGTTTGCTCTCTAATAATGGACCACTAGATAAGGTACGAAGTTAATCATTCTGATAAATGTTCTTAACCAAAATTTAACGCGGAACACGATTTGTGCAACAGAAATTACTGAAATTGACTCCTAACCAAGATATTTGATGTTTCATGACGCATGAATTCAAACCTCCCGCTCATGAAAATACAATGGTCTACGTACGTCAGATCGCAAACTAAACGTTTACCGTGGCAGTCTCTGCGATACAAAAATATGACAATCTCAATTTTGACGCTTTGGCTCAGTTATAGCAAATTGTTTACACTTTGAGCAATGAAAGGTGGGGAATGAACAATGTTTGATTGAGAAGCCTGCCAACCCCATTGTAGTGCGCGATTTGACTCACGTAGAGTATTGTGTTTCTTGTGACCGGGCAATTCAAATTTCCCTCGACCAATGTAAAATTAAAACTTCAATATCGTAGTCAGGAGTTGATTTCAGTAATTTTTGATGCAAGAATCTTAATCTACGTGAAATTCTGGTTGAGAAATGTGTATCAGAATGCTTAAATTCGTACCATATCTCGTGGTCCTTGGCGCATTTGAGCTCCCCGCTTGCTTATCTCTGTTAGAGTTTATCTGAGAGTCAAGACAACACCCCCTCATGGAGTCACAAACGGGAATAAAGATTACAGGAATTGAACATTTTTGTAATCTTTGATCGGCCCATTCTCAAATTCCGTTCTCCGTTCCTTCTCTCATTCCGTTTGTTCCTGCCGAACCCGTGATTCCTCGGCCCATTCCAGATTATAATCTTTGCAATCGGTGAAAATGTAATCTTTATCCCCGTTTGTGACATCTGTGAAGGCCTAAAATACGGGAACCAATCAGAAATGGATTCACATTGTCTCGACTTCGTATTGAGCTCCCGCTTGCTAGTCTCTGTTGTAGAGGAGTAACTGGGGAAGCATCCTCTACGAACTGGATGAGGTCCCAATCCGACAACATGAAATGACGCCGCGGAGCGCGGAGCCGAGGAGGTCGGAGCGCGCGAAAACGGTTCTAGAAACTCGAGTCGGCGTTTAATATTGAAATGCAGCGAAACGGAAAATGTTGACAATGACAGAAAATGATTATTACATCAAAATAACGAATCAAATAAAGTGGGCGCGAGGCTGGCTCTAATGCTGAGAAAACCATTTTTCGGAACTTCCTCTCTCCCCCCGCCCCCCCCCCCCGTCCGTTTATGAATTGACTCGATTCGAAAGGAAGATAACCGGCGGGGGGGGGGGGGTGTTGGGGGTTCTTCCGCTTGTGTCGGGACACAAAGAGAAATTGCGAGGGCCAGGATTCGAATTTGATGCCGCTCCCCCCCCCCCCCCTCCCCCGCGCGGGCCCGCTCATTCTCTTAACTTGTCTCTCATAAATGTTTTAATCTCGCAGCTAATCACAGACACCCTAAAAGCGAACGGTGGTGGTCGGGGGTGGGAGGGGGGTTTGTCTCCCTCTCGCGAGTCTGCTCTGCTGACTGGAGGGTTTTGTTCCGAACGAGATGTTTTCCTTTTATTCCGATCGTCGCCAAGTCGGACTCGGACTCCGAGAACCTCGTTGCCTCCTCTTCGATGATTCGGACTCCCGAGGTCCCTCCTCGCTCCGCGATCGGAGCGCCCTCAAAACATCGGGTCGGCCAAAAGCATGCCTCGCCATCGCTTGAGCCAACCCTGATTTGCCCGTCAGAGAAGGCTCCAGAGAGTAGCGATTGAAAGATGACTTTTTGATTTTCATCTTTATTCTCCTCTTTTTCTATTCTTCTTCCTCCGTCCCTCTTTCTCTTCTTCTTCCTCCTTCCCTCCTTCTCCTTCTTCTCTCCTTCTTCTCTCCTTCTTCTCTCCTTCTTCCTCCTTCCCTCCTTCTCTTCCTCCTTCCCTCCTCCTCTCCTTCTTCCTCCTCCTCCCCTTCTTCCTCCTCCTCTCCTTCTTCCTCCTCCTCCCCTTCTTCCTCCTCCTCCCCTTCTTCCTCCTCCTCTCCTTCTTCCTCCCCTCTCCTTCTTCCTCCTCCTCTCCTTCTTCCTCTCCTCTCTTCTTCCTCCTTCTCCTTCTTCCTCCTTCTACCTCCTTCTTCCTCCTTCTTCCTCCTTCCTCCTCTCTCCTCCGGCTTCCTCCTTCTACCTCTTTCTCTCCTTTTTCCTCATCTTCCTCTGATTTTTTATTACGTCTCTATCTGACATTTCTCCTAACTTCCGTGCTAAAAAAAAAAAAACGCCGCATAAAACGCCGCGGCGGTCGGCATGTAACACATATTAGCGCCTACATTCCTACAAGACTGCACGAATACTTCACGCATTGCATCAAACACAGTGCGGTCACTGCGGTCAGCGTGAAACGGATAGCGCCTACAAGAATGCATGAATACTTCACGCATTGCGCCAAACACAGTGCGGTCAGCGTGAAACGCATAGCGCCTACAAGACTGCGTGAATACTTCACGCATTGCGTCACACACAGTGCCCTCAGCAGCGGTCGTCGGCGTGAAACTCATGGCGCCTACAAAACTGTCGGAATACTTCACGCATTGCTCACGCTCAGGCGCCATGTGTATTACACGCGACTCTTGTGATTTTATATTATAGAGTAAGATACGATACGGTCGCACGTTTTTGCGGGTTGTGGACATTCGGCAACGTCCGCTTGCTCATGCAGTGTCCTACTTGATGGTGGCAGTAAGTATAGGTGCTTCAACTTGGGTTCGGAGCTTATTAGGATAAATCGGCGAATGCATAAACACCTCTCAGAATGCGGAATTATTGTCACGAGCCGTGTCTGCGGCGCGGGGCGGCGAAGATTTAAAATCATAAAGTGACTCGGGAGTCTGTGCTCGATACAGATGCGTCTACTGCCGTGCTAAGGAAGAACGCCGTACGAACATCCGAGAGTTGCCAAATTTCCTTCGAGAAAATGTTCATTTCCGAGGAAACTTATGAATATTTTCCTTAAAATTTCAGGACTTTTGGTGGAATGGGATGTTGCATGTGTGAGGAATTTGCGATTTGACTATTGATTCTTATGTAAAAGTTCGCGAGAAACACGATGGTGCCACTGGTTTTCTCTGAAATCAACTCCCAAGCTCAAAAAAAGCTCTCAAGTTGAGGCCAAAATGGAGGGGATATCCCACGCTATCCTGAGAGTCCACCTCTACATCAAGACAAACTCTCCATGCAAAGATAGGGAGCAAATACATTGACAGGGCTGCCACTTTATTTGGGGACTCTAAAACTGAAAACACGGCATCACTGCTAATGTATTTGCTCCCTATCTTTGCATGGAGAGTTTGTCTTGATGTAGAGGTGGACTCTCAGGATAGCGTGGGATATCCCCTCCATTTTGGCCTCAACTTGTGAGCTTTTTTTGAGCTTGGGAGTTGATTTCAGAGAAAACCAGTGGCACCATCGTGTTTCTCGCGAACTTTTACATAAGGATCAATCGTCAAATCGCAAATTCCTCACACATGCAACATCTCCATTGCGAGCAAAATTATCTGAAAAATTGGCAGAAAAATATTCATAAGTTGACCAAGAAATTTGTGTTTTATCAAGGGAAATTTGGCAACGCCTGGAGGTTCATACGGCGTTGTTCCTTAGCACGGGAGTCTAGCACAGGGCGCACATTAGCAGAGCCGCGATGAGCTTTGCGGGTGGAGTTTATGCTCCTTCGATGAGTGACTCGGTCTCCGTGTGTCGCCTCTGTCTCCGTGCCAGCCACGCTCTTTCTCTTCCGCGAGCGCGGAATCGCTTCGACGTCACCGTGATACCGCGCGGGGAGCATACAAATGCTCCCGATATCGTGTCGCGGTTATCGTTACTCCGCTGTTGCTACCTTGCCGGTCTTCGTCGTCTGCCGTGCTGGGGATTTCTTTTTTGGGAAAAATTGTTATCGGATCGATTCGATTTTCCGCGAGAGTCAGATTTCATCGATTAAGATCGTGACGCGAAATCGATTTTCCGAAAAATCGATTTCTTTTTTTGGGTTTCTTGGGGGGATTCTTTTTTGGGAAAATCGTTTATCGGATCGATTCGATTTTCCGCGAGAGTCAGATTTCATCGATTTGGATCGTGACGCGAAATCGATTTTCCGAAAAATCGATTTCTTTTTTGGAATTTCTTGGGGGGATTTCTTTTTTGGGAAAAATCGTTCATCGGATCGATTCGGTTTTCCACGAGAGTCAGATTTCATCGATTTAGATCGTGACGCGAAATCGATTTTCCGAAAAATCGATTCCTCTGACGTCGAAAGTCGATTTTCTCGAGAAGAAAGTCGATTCAATTATTTTGCGAAAATGAGTCTTCGGTGTTGGGGATTTTCTTTTTTGGGAAAAATCGTTGATCGGATCGATTCGGTTTTCCGCGAGAGTCAGATTTCATCGATTTGGATCGTGACGCGAAAACGATTTTCCGAAAAAATCGATTTTCAAAAAGTCAGAAATTGAGAGGGCTCGAAATTCGGAATCTATGAAAAAAAAATTGAATGAAATTTTCCGGGAAGTTTGTTAAAATTGGACGCATTTCTGTCAAACGGAACTATGTGCGCTATGACGTGAGCCCTATTATACATATATTCTGATGGGTCTCAGGGCTCACGTCATAATGCACATAGTTCCGTCTGACAGAAATGCGTCCAAATTTTGGTCCACAAAAATCCACAGCCCACGTGCTGATTTAATACATTCGGATTGCAAAAATCGGAATTTTCGATTTTGAGGGTAAAAATTGATTTACACGATTACTCGAGCCAAATATGATTGATTTTTTGAGAAAGTCGAATGAATACCTATCTCCGACACTGACGCGTCTTTCAGAACTGTCCGATAATATCCTGGGGAAAATATATTAGCGTATTCCAGAATCACTGGGCTCGCATAAGGGAACTATACATTTAATAGAGTAAATATGGCCCTCTACGGCCATTTTGAATGATATTGAACTATTGAACAAAAATATTAGGGTTTGAGACACTGCTGTATGTGCGGGATGCCGGACCGACGGCCTCACATTTTTTCAACTGTGTTTTTTCTTAATTTCAGGCACCTAAATATGATGCCGCCCAGAAACGAAGACATCTCAAACAACAATTACTTAAAATGACATCACCTCCTCTACTTGCAAAAGGTGCTGGAAAGTAAAAAGAAAGAGAGAACACTGTTAGATATCTCGGTGTGATGTCTGAATAACGAATCCGAAAAAGAGAACAAGCATTTGACGGCGCTAAGTTTGTGCAGCTTCTTTCTGCGTTTCTTAATCAATTAGACGCTCTCGGTTTCACACGTTTGCTTTCAAAAATATTCTAATTTTAGATGGAATTTTCCTGAATATTTCGTGCAAAGTCAAAAGGATTATGATAAATATAAAATAATAGCGAGGTTGAAAAAAGTCAGGAGAAAGCAAAAAGCCAGTAAAATTACTAAAAATACGGTAATCGCGACGTTTTCAGTAACAAAAAATGGTTAAAATTGCCGGGAATATCAGGTAATCAATAACAACGCACCCACAAGAAACACGTTTCTTTTAACGCCTACTTTTTCATTGTATGCATCTGAGAAAACTGTATGTGCGTAAGTTTTTGTGGAAAATGAGTTGTGATATAAGAAATAATTCTAAAGTTCTAACCTCACGGATAGTAAGGGATTGCTGCTTTAACAATTAAATTGTTAAAAAATATGTCCGCCATGTTTGAAACGTACATTATACAATAAAGGAAAGCTAATTGAACGTTGGGATGGTTAAATTATAATTTTTTCATTGTTAAATCTACATTGAAACACGTCGGACATATTTTTTAACTGTTTAATTGTTAAATCAGCCATCCATTTTTTCCCGTGAAATTTGGCAATGCTGGAAAAATTTGCCCTCCCCTTAACTTCGTTTTCCTCGTGGTTTCTCCTGGAGATTATTCAAAACTTGCACGATTGTACGAACCGCGCTCTCTTAAAATATTTCGTCGATTGTTGTGGTATTTTAACTGCGCGATTCTAATTTCGCTTTAATCACCCCTTCTGCTCAACGCACGCCGTTTGAATAAAAATTGCGCTCTTTCCGGTGCGACTTGGATCGAAAATGCAAAACGGAGAGAATGCATGTCTACGATGGCGGCGGCGGAAGTACCGGTGGCAACTCTCACAAGTTGGTAACTTCGGGTTTCGCCCATTAGAATGCATGTAAAATAATCGATACCTATCGAGTCAAGCTGCCTCGCGTAGAGTCTATTATTTATAATGGATCTAACCCCAGTCTAGCTGACTCGGGTCTTTTAGAACCGAGGCTTGCTATAATTGGATGGAATACTTAATGCAATAGGCCAAACATGTCGATGGCCAAAGGGCGAAACTACGTAACTCCATTGCGATGTTTCAAAATGTCTGATCCTTTTTTATTTTTTCGCAGAGAAACAAGCATACTTAATAGTGTAAAATTCATACAGACCATCCGGCTAACAGAGAATAAAAATCTAGGAAGTTTTCAAGACGCGTGGATGACGGCGCAGCGATACAACTATTCGTGCTTGATGGATGTCCGTGTTGCAGCTGCAAAATTGAAGGCGCCATGGCACGATGCGTGAACTTGCAAATCGCTGCTCTGTGCTGCCAATGAGGAAACAAATTTCCATAATTTTTAGATTGATCATGATCTATTCTGCCGTGTTAAAATGCTGTATGAACATTCGAGAGTTGCCAAATGTCCTCCGATAGAATAATTGTTTCTGAGGATTAAACTTATGAATATTTTTCTTTGACATTTTCAGACTTTTTAGATCAAATTACAAACAAAATTATCTAAGAAATTGGAAGAAAAATATTCACAAATTTTCCTGAGAAGTAGTGCGATTCGCAAGAGGAAATTTAGCAACGCCTGAAGGCTCATATGGAGGTTTTCCTTAGCACGGCAGTGTTGGGCTCCTCTTATTATGCTATCGACAATATTTACGAGAGATATTATTCAGAGATTTTTTGGTATTTTAAGGAGCTATCTTGGGAGTTTTCGTATTGGAAAGATTTTAAGATTTCGGGATTTTGATTTTTTCGGGGAATCAAGAGCCTTTTAGATTTTTCTATTTTTTTTTGAGTTTTAGGTTTTTGTTGCTGACTGCTTAGTGACGTGTTGAGCCAATTGTTGACCAATTTGTTTGCCAAATGGAACTTTTCCGGTAAACTTGTTAAGCGCCTCATTCAACTATACTGGCTCAAAAACGGCTAGGAAGCAAGAGGAGCCTCGCTCATTTCTGCCGTGCTATGAAAAAACGTCGCACGAACATTCGAGGGTTGCCAAATTTCCTTCGATAAAATGTTCATTTCCGAGGAAACTTATGAATATTTTCCCTTAAAATTTTCAGAACTCTTAGGTGAAATTGCGAGCAAAATTATCTGAAAATTGGAAGAAAAATATTCATAAGTTGACCAAGAAATTTGTGTTTTATCAAGG